>NW_001889925.1:58143-63488 GCF_000143565.1 Laccaria bicolor S238N-H82
GACTTTGCACAGCTTATGCCAGTCCAAGGCCAGGCCCTTTACAATGGAACTGTTGGCACATCAGTGGATGCCTCCATGGGCAGCAATCTGCTATAGGTAAAGCACTTTGGCACCAAGTGGCTACTGTTGTGATGCTACGAAAAAATATGAGACAAAATACACAATCAGTGGAAGATGCCAAGCTAAGGACAGCTCTAGAAAATATGAGATATGCAGCATGTACTGTTGATGACATTATATTTTTAAGAAGTCGTGTTGCAGGAAGGCGACCTAACCAGCCAAAGTTGGCTGACAAACATTTCAGAAATGTCTCTATCATTACTGCTCTGAACTCCCAGAAGGATCGAATTAATGAATTAGGTTCTGCACGTTTTGCAGCAGATACTGGCCAAACACTTACTGACTTTTACTCTGTGGATACACTGGGGGTTGAGTGTGATCCAGTCACTGGGAAAAAGCCTTGTGGAAGACCTAAGAAAACTGCTGTATGCAAAACTATCAGTCCAAAGCTTCAAAATTTACTTTGGAACTTGCGCCATTCTGCCTCTGACCATGTTCCTGGAAAACTTTCACTGTGTATTGGTATGCCAGTTATAATACGAAATAATGATGCAACAGAATTATGTATAACAAAAGGTCAAGAAGGTCATGTCGTTGGATGGGATGCAAAGTTGGGCCCAAGTGGACAACAAATCCTTGAAACTTTGTTTGTAAAGCTTGATCGTCCTGCCAAGACAATCAAGATTGAGGGATTGCCTGAGAATGTAGTTCCACTAGTAAAGAACAGCAGGTCTATTGAATGTATCTGTCCAAGTGATGTTACTCTCACTATATCTCGTTCTCAAGTGTCTGTGCTGCCCAACTTTGCAATGACGGACTATGCATCACAAGGAAAGACTCGTCCATTTAATGTGGTGGATTTAAACAGCTGTCGTAACCACTTATCTTACTATACTGCTCTTTCTAGAAGGTAATTCCCACTTTCTCGATGGCTTCCAGAACCTTGTCCAGGTGAATGATATGTTCTTCATAGGATTTGGAGAATATTACTATGTCATCAATGTAAACAAGGCAGAATAACCATAAGTAGGGTGCCAAGATCCCTTGCATGACCCTCTGGAAGATGGATGGACCATTTCTCAAACCAAATGGCATTCTTTTGAACTGAAATAACCCTCTGTGTGTTCGGAAAGCAGTCTTCTCCACATCCTCTTCATGTAGCTCCAACTGAGTGAAACCTGACAGAGCATCTAATGAAGATAAGACCTGAGTGCCTGACAATGAAGAAAGGATCTCTGATTGACCTGGGATTGGGAATTCGTCGGGAATCGTAACCGCATTCAGCTTCCTGTAGTCGACGCAGAATCTCGGTTTACCATTGCAATACGCAATGACTACCGGCACACTCCACAGACTGATAGAAGGGTCAATCACGTGCTGCTCAAACCATTTATCCATTTGTTCATCCATCACACACAAGTGGCTACCACCTTTATCATAAAACTAAGGTACTTGCCTGTAGAGCTGTGTGTATAAGTCCACAAGTTTTATGAAAGGCCTTTCATAGGTGTGTCCTGTGTCTTTCTTTCTCATAAAGGCTATGTTCTTTTCAGAAAATGTGAGGTCTTATCAGTGCCCCCCTAATTCCTGCAGAAATCCGGTCATTCCAGCAGATTCTGGTGGATTCCAGAGGAATGAAATTTGGCAGGGAGGCCTGCTATTTTCATTATTCTGGTGCCTTACCATTCCAGCGGAATTTGGGCATTCTGGAATTGACACGGGAATGTTCCGCAGGATTGGCAGGAATGGAATGGAACAGAATCTGGTCACTTCAGTCACCCACTGCCAACTGACTATTAGTCATGCAAACTCCATGTAAGTTACATGACTAAATGTCATGGACCATATCTATATTCTAGATATATATGGGTCCTAGAAAGCCCTGAAATCTAAAATATATTCTTGAGACATGGACCCTGAAATGTCACACAAAAATTATAATGTCTGTGTCACACCGCCAAAATATATTTTGCAAGTGAAATGCAGTAAGGATATATTTTTGGTGAGTGGACCCTGAAATGTCACTGTCACACCTTAGAAATATATTTTTGCCCTGGCTTGGCCTTAGGATATATTTTGTGAAACAGATGTGGTAAGGATATATTTTTCTGGTCCATAGGGGTGTCAGGGGTCCTAGTTTCAGCAAAAAAACTTGTGATTTTTTTTGCTGTCTGGGATATATATTCTGGGAGATTCTGCAATAATTTCCAGGGGTTTTTGCACTATGTCTGGCCTGTGCTCCCAGTATGTAGGTAGCAATAAGAGGCATCAATAGCATCTGTGATCTACCTGAGTGGTATCATCCACTTCCAAACACACTATGAATATAGTTTGTGTTACAGATTCATTTATTCTTCTCTAACAATGTTGGGCCTTAATGACATGTGTGATTCACCTTGAAGCTATTCAGTCCAAGATTCCTGAGTTGCTTGTGTATTATCCACTTTGACACTATGGATACAGTTCACACTATGGAATTTTTTAGCTGCCTAGAAATCCCCTCCACTTCTGCCTTTACTTCAGCTCTGAGATCTCCAGTTGTACCTTATCTGCATACCCCACCCACATCTGTATTACCATTGAGTTGACAAAGTTCTTTGATCTTTCTCTTCTTCTCTCTCCAGTTGCACCTTATGTACCTGCATACCTCACCCACATCTGTATTACCATCCCCTGCCAGTCAAACCCCCACATGTGATATCAAACATCTCTCCCACCCCACCTTCACAGACAAGAGTTCAATACCTCACCAATATCTGTATTATCATCCCCCACCAGTGTCATGTCAAACATCTCCCCCAACCCACTTTCACAGACAAGAGTTCACAAAGTTCTTTGTTGCTCCTCTTTTTCTCCTCTCTTCCTGTCCCTTCTGCTCTCTTTTTCTTGGCTTTTCATTGTAAAGTAATGGACAACCAATTCCATTCTTCTCTAACAAATTCTGTTCACCATGTCATAATATGGGGGTTCTTCTTGTATTTTCCATGATTTTGCTGTTACTCAACTGATCTGTATGGTTTTAAGTGTAACACAGAAATATGCACACCAAATCAACATCCCACCCCAAACAACTCCATCAAATATGCATTTTGGGAAGGTATATTTATTGGAAAGTACACATTTTCAGAATGAATACTACTGCAAGATATATATCTGGGATACACCCATTGCTGAAGAATATGTTTGACAACTATGTCTTGAATCCATATATATCTTTCCACTCAATCCTGAACCAAGATCTAACTTTCAGCCGTATCATGAATCCAGATACATAATTTATAAACTATATCATGAATATTTCAATCATATGTATGCTTAACCAAGATATATTGGTCCACAATAACCTGAACATTATTTTCCAAGTATATCTTGCATTCTCCCACTACATTGGATGACTTTCTGTAAGCTTTTATTTGAATGAATAGATTATTTCTTGATACCTTGGCTCTGTTGCTGTGCTGCCGAGGCCAAATGGGGACAAGAGATATTATTCATGCCTGTTTTCACCTCACAATAAACTTTAATCTGTTCATAGGGTCAGACCCCTCCTCATAGATTAAACCCGTTGGAATAAACGGTCACAAGCCATTCTTGGCTATGGCCCATCACTCCTCATTGGCTGATCATTGATGCCGTTTGTCACACCTCATCTGCTCCTCAACCGCTCCTCCTTTCCAACTCCCTCCCCCCATACAAACCACCTTCTATTTAATAGTAAATGATGGCCTGTCTACATCAGGTATTGTAAACAATGTAATTAACTGCAGAATACCATGCAGCACAAAATATTGGGAAACAAACAATAAATATAATCATCTTGCTTGCAGAGGGTCAACATGAATAGATTAAACGATGAAGCTGACATTTGATCTCTGATGTGCCACCGAAATATGATATGTTGTATTAAAAACCTTACAGAAAGTCATCCATTCTCAACCAAGATATATTTTTAAACTATATCCTAATATATCTTGGACTAGGATATATCTTCCAACTATATCTTGACCCAGGATCTATTCAAAAGACATATATTTCAACTATATCCTGAACCAGGATATATCTTTCAACTATAGGATATATTTTTCAACTAGATCTTGAACCAGGATATATTACCAAGATATATCTTACAACTTTATCTGAAACCAGGAATATCTTTCAAACATATATCTTGAAGCAGGATTTATTACCAAGATATACTGTAGAATTCATGTATTCAATATGCCTACATAAATTTACATTCCTACATTAACTATCAAATCAAGGGAAGAGGGAGTGTGGGAGGTGGTAGGCAATGAGGAAGAGGGGTGAGGGTGATGGGCAATGAGGGAGAGGGGAAAGGGGTGGTAAGCAATTAAGGAGGGGTAGTAGGCAAAGGGGGAGAGAGAGGGGAAGGAGGTGGGTGGTAGGCAATGAGGGGGGGAAGGGGATTGGTAGGCAATGAGGGAGGGGGGAAGGCTAGTGGTAGGCAATGAGGGAGAGGGGAAGGGGGTTGGTAGGAAATGAGATAAGGGGAAAGGTAGGCAAAGGAAGGGGGAAAGGGGTTAGGCAATGAGGGAGGGGGAGGGGTGGTAGGCAGTGAAGGAGAGGGGTGGTGGGAAGTGAGGGAGAGGGTGGTGGGCAGTGAGGTAGAGGAGGTGGTGGGCAGTGAGGGTGGAGTATTAAGCCTCATCGCCGGGTGTGGGTGGTGGGCGTGCACCCACTCACCGTGTTTTCGTCGTCGCCGTCCGTCATTTGTATGCCCTCGTTCGCTGTCGTCGTCGTTCGTCTGTTCGCCATCATCGTCATTCATCTGTTCGCCGTCGTCGTCGTTTGTCTGTTCGCCATCGTCGTCATTTGCCCTTTGGTGTCCTCGTCACACATGTATTGGCGTCTGTCCTGCCTCGGGTCGTTTCGCATCGTGAGTGCCCATTCTTTGGGGATGGGTCGCATGGTGATGTGGAGGGCGCTTGCTAGCCGTCAATCGCCAGTGGGCGTCAATGGTTGTGGTTTTGTGTTAGTTACGTGGGTGGTTATAGAAGTGGAGGGGCTTACCGGAACTAGGGACTGTCACGGATAGGCTAATCCCGGGTAAACCCGAAATCCACCCATATTTGGGCTCAACTGATGGATTCGGGTAACTACCCAGACTATCTGCAGGTATCCGTGGGTAAATTATATATTTTTAGACCTCTTTGGGGTATTTTAAGTGTAGGCAATAAAAACTGCAGAATAGGCCAAAACCAGTGTTCCCCCAATATATTTGCTCTCAATTTCTAAGTTTGGTGATGGCCTTGTGCATCCATCAT
>NW_001889925.1:63538-66804 GCF_000143565.1 Laccaria bicolor S238N-H82
ATAATATGATCTAAACTCATATTTAGAATATGCTGAACTTCCTGGGCCAAGATTTTAGCGTATTCTGAATATGAATTCAGATTATATTTAATTGTTTATTTTTTGGATCTGATCCCTTTTTTTATTGTAAGTTTGTTTTATGCATATGATGGATGTACAATTCCATCACCAAACTTAGAAATTGAGAGCAAATATATCAGAACAAAAGAGATTACAGTGTATCCTGCAGTTTTGAGAGCATATGTTTCTACATATGTAGCCCTACATATTTGTCGCTGTCTCAAGTGTCAAATGGTTTCAAGACCATGGTCATGACGTCCAACAAATCAAGTCTATAAAAAGTATAGTATGTGATTACTGAGACAGTGTATATGCAGGTGAAGAGGAGAATGAGCTAAGAGGGGAGGAAAACAAGGTAATTGGTAAAAATATCTTTGAAATCCTGTTATTGAATTCAATTTTTAGCCAAAGCAATCACAATATGCACCAAAAGAAAATCAGTTTGTCAAGGACCACATTCAGGCTTACCTTGATGAACCCAGGGTAGCAACAGAAACAATCAAGGAAATGGGAGGTTATATGATGTACTGGCACAATGCATCACAGTCCTGACCACAACTCTCACGAATGGGTTCTGATTTCTGCTCAGCCCCAGGTAAGCACCATTATTCACACTTATGTTCCTTTATTTTCAACAATTGTTGCAGCTACTTCTGTGGATGCAGAGCGAGCATTTTCCACTGGCCACCGTCAGATCAATTTCACCCAGCACAATATTAACTCTCAAACATTCAGAGCAGAAATGGCTCTCAGATCCTGGATTAAATCCCCCCTCTACCCAGGCTTCAATAAAGTTATGCAAATGATTGAAAAAAAGATGGACAATGATTTCTTTTTGTAACACTTTATGTCACCAAAATTGTTCTTTCAATACCTCTACATAAATATCAATTGTTCTCAAAGGCATTTCTCTGAAACTGAAAATAAATACTCTCAAGATGGCCAAGGCATGCTAATACACACCCCAAAACACACTCTGTGATCAAGGCTCAGTTACAGCAGCATTATATAAAGGGAAAGACCTCAGATTATGATATATAAATAACTTTAGTTTTACTGTACTCAATCTAGATCATATATGAATGACTTTTGTTTTAATATGAATTCTTCTGAATTTTCGCTTCATAACACAATTTTTTTTTGTAAAAAACAGACAAGAAATGAACAAGATACACTCATTTATATAACTGAAGCTACGTCCTCAGCCACTCAGGCCGTTTTACCCACGGATATATCCGTAATGTGCCTTATCTGATCTGTGGGTGGGAAAATCCGTGGATCGGGTACGGTTAATACCTGGGTGTATCCATGACAGTCCCTAACCGGAACCAATATGAACTGACGACGACGACGTGATCATCGTCATCCGTTTGTGTCGCATAGTTGTGACGTGGCTTGCCCCTGGGGTTGTTTGTGGCTTTGTGGCTGTGGTGTGCGCCATTTGTTGATTTCCGTGATCCCTGGTTGTTGATCGTCCTGGGCCCTGGTCATCGTTTTCGTTGATTGGGGTTGTTGTTGTTGCTAGGCGGCCGTGGTTGTTGGTTTGTCATTTGCCGGTTGTGGTCTTCATTCCATGTGGTTCGTTGGGCGGTTGTTGTCGGTTTTGGGCAGCCAGAGTTGTTTGCGGTGGTGGGGTTGCATGACGTGGCATGGCGGCGATGTGGTGGTGAGGTGGAGTTGTTGGCGTGGACGATGGTGGAGGTGTGGAGAAAGAAGGAACGTCACACAGTCACCATGTGTGACATTGGTGTATCACGCACACACGCATACCGCGCGCGACTCACGCAGTTGGTGCCCATTTTGGTTTGGTTTTGGTCTTGAAAGAGCGGGTCCGGGAACCTTCTTACGGCAGGAACAAATTGCCCCTCTATCTGCTCAGGCACATTATCATATGTGCAAATTGACGTTCCATTTGTAAGTACAACAGGACTGAACCAATTAATTAATTAAGCTTAGAATATAATACTTACAAGAATATTAATCATGTGCGGGCGAGCTGCCCAAAAATCCTTTGATCAAAGAATCATATAATAGAATCGTTGGAAGTTTACAAGATTCACAAAGGTACAGGAAATTGTACACGGCGGTTGTATAACTTCGCGACGAGATTCAGTAATACAAATGTAAGACAGAAATTAAAGGTAGGTTGAATGATATTACTTAAGTACGAACCCCCCATGCATATTTTCTCATTGGTCAGTCTACGTACCGTTAACCTAGATTGTGAGCATCAGATCAGTTGTACGTGATTATTACTGAGCAAACGTGGTAGGCCATCACCATGCACGCAATAGCTGTAGTGTTGGCGTCTTGGTCCCCAGCACAAATCATTCTCAATCCCCTCCAATTATCGACCTCACTCTTCTCATGCCCCGCAATTCGCGAACGGACCTATCTTGTGCCACAATTCATCAACAATTCTAGATCTGTGCTGCTTCGATATCATGTCAGGTCTCATTATTCTGTATGTAATGCCTTGAATCCCTCCAGCTTCTTACCGACAAAGGTGCAACTGACACTTTAAATTTCATGGAACCATAGGGACCCACAAAGATTCTCAAATCTTTGAATTTCCAACTGCATCTGTATTGGGTGAGTTTGAACCTTGATCCCACTGAAGTCACACATTTGTGACTTCGTAACACATCTTCCTCAACCACCAGGACGCCGTCCATGCCAACGACTCCGCCTCACCACCACGTTGCCGCCATGCTACATCACGTACAGGTCGCGTAACCCCCACCTTCGCAAACAACCATGGCCGCCCAAAACCGACAACAACCGCCCAACGAACCACACGCAAGGAAAACGACAAACTGGCAAACGATGACCCAACAACCACGACCGCCTGGCAACAGCAACCCAATCAACGGAATCGACGACCAGTGCCCACGACTATCAACGATGAGCGCCCACAGCATTCAATGAGCGCCCACGATGAGCGCTCACAGCAATCGACGACCAGCACCCACAACAATTGACGATGAGCGCCACGTTGCGGTTGCCAGGTCATCTTCTTGGTGAGCGCACACACATCTCCCCCCTTTTCGTTTTCTAACAACAATGCCAGCTGCCACGTCGCCAACAGCAACATGGCAACCAAACGACGGGCGACGACATTTCGTCGTCCGTCGTTTCTGTTTATATTATCACGCTGAGCACCTCCATCCTAACAAGCGGACGACGCCCAGAGCCCACGAAAAATG
>NW_001889925.1:66854-73524 GCF_000143565.1 Laccaria bicolor S238N-H82
TAGCAACAGAAACAATCAAGGAAATGGGAGGTTATATGATGTACTGGCACAATGCATCACAGTCCTGACCACAACTCTCACGAATGGGTTCTGATTTCTGCTCAGCCCCAGGTAAGCACCATTATTCACACTTATGTTCCTTTATTTTCAACAATTGTTGCAGCTACTTCTGTGGATGCAGAGCGAGCATTTTCCACTGGCCACCGTCAGATCAATTTCACCCAGCACAATATTAACTCTCAAACATTCAGAGCAGAAATGGCTCTCAGATCCTGGATTAAATCCCCCCTCTACCCAGGCTTCAATAAAGTTATGCAAATGATTGAAAAAAAGATGGACAATGATTTCTTTTTGTAACACTTTATGTCACCAAAATTGTTCTTTCAATACCTCTACATAAATATCAATTGTTCTCAAAGGCATTTCTCTGAAACTGAAAATAAATACTCTCAAGATGGCCAAGGCATGCTAATACACACCCCAAAACACACTCTGTGATCAAGGCTCAGTTACAGCAGCATTATATAAAGGGAAAGACCTCAGATTATGATATATAAATAACTTTAGTTTTACTGTACTCAATCTAGATCATATATGAATGACTTTTGTTTTAATATGAATTCTTCTGAATTTTCGCTTCATAACACAATTTTTTTTTGTAAAAAACAGACAAGAAATGAACAAGATACACTCATTTATATAACTGAAGCTACGTCCTCAGCCACTCAGGCCGTTTTACCCACGGATATATCCGTAATGTGCCTTATCTGATCTGTGGGTGGGAAAATCCGTGGATCGGGTACGGTTAATACCTGGGTGTATCCATGACAGTCCCTAACCGGAACCAATATGAACTGACGACGACGACGTGATCATCGTCATCCGTTTGTGTCGCATAGTTGTGACGTGGCTTGCCCCTGGGGTTGTTTGTGGCTTTGTGGCTGTGGTGTGCGCCATTTGTTGATTTCCGTGATCCCTGGTTGTTGATCGTCCTGGGCCCTGGTCATCGTTTTCGTTGATTGGGGTTGTTGTTGTTGCTAGGCGGCCGTGGTTGTTGGTTTGTCATTTGCCGGTTGTGGTCTTCATTCCATGTGGTTCGTTGGGCGGTTGTTGTCGGTTTTGGGCAGCCAGAGTTGTTTGCGGTGGTGGGGTTGCATGACGTGGCATGGCGGCGATGTGGTGGTGAGGTGGAGTTGTTGGCGTGGACGATGGTGGAGGTGTGGAGAAAGAAGGAACGTCACACAGTCACCATGTGTGACATTGGTGTATCACGCACACACGCATACCGCGCGCGACTCACGCAGTTGGTGCCCATTTTGGTTTGGTTTTGGTCTTGAAAGAGCGGGTCCGGGAACCTTCTTACGGCAGGAACAAATTGCCCCTCTATCTGCTCAGGCACATTATCATATGTGCAAATTGACGTTCCATTTGTAAGTACAACAGGACTGAACCAATTAATTAATTAAGCTTAGAATATAATACTTACAAGAATATTAATCATGTGCGGGCGAGCTGCCCAAAAATCCTTTGATCAAAGAATCATATAATAGAATCGTTGGAAGTTTACAAGATTCACAAAGGTACAGGAAATTGTACACGGCGGTTGTATAACTTCGCGACGAGATTCAGTAATACAAATGTAAGACAGAAATTAAAGGTAGGTTGAATGATATTACTTAAGTACGAACCCCCCATGCATATTTTCTCATTGGTCAGTCTACGTACCGTTAACCTAGATTGTGAGCATCAGATCAGTTGTACGTGATTATTACTGAGCAAACGTGGTAGGCCATCACCATGCACGCAATAGCTGTAGTGTTGGCGTCTTGGTCCCCAGCACAAATCATTCTCAATCCCCTCCAATTATCGACCTCACTCTTCTCATGCCCCGCAATTCGCGAACGGACCTATCTTGTGCCACAATTCATCAACAATTCTAGATCTGTGCTGCTTCGATATCATGTCAGGTCTCATTATTCTGTATGTAATGCCTTGAATCCCTCCAGCTTCTTACCGACAAAGGTGCAACTGACACTTTAAATTTCATGGAACCATAGGGACCCACAAAGATTCTCAAATCTTTGAATTTCCAACTGCATCTGTATTGGGTGAGTTTGAACCTTGATCCCACTGAAGTCACACATTTGTGACTTCGTAACACATCTTCCTCAACCACCAGGACGCCGTCCATGCCAACGACTCCGCCTCACCACCACGTTGCCGCCATGCTACATCACGTACAGGTCGCGTAACCCCCACCTTCGCAAACAACCATGGCCGCCCAAAACCGACAACAACCGCCCAACGAACCACACGCAAGGAAAACGACAAACTGGCAAACGATGACCCAACAACCACGACCGCCTGGCAACAGCAACCCAATCAACGGAATCGACGACCAGTGCCCACGACTATCAACGATGAGCGCCCACAGCATTCAATGAGCGCCCACGATGAGCGCTCACAGCAATCGACGACCAGCACCCACAACAATTGACGATGAGCGCCACGTTGCGGTTGCCAGGTCATCTTCTTGGTGAGCGCACACACATCTCCCCCCTTTTCGTTTTCTAACAACAATGCCAGCTGCCACGTCGCCAACAGCAACATGGCAACCAAACGACGGGCGACGACATTTCGTCGTCCGTCGTTTCTGTTTATATTATCACGCTGAGCACCTCCATCCTAACAAGCGGACGACGCCCAGAGCCCACGAAAAATGACGACCAGCACACGCAACGGCCTGAGAGCCACGAACGCCCCCACGAGCGAGTCGGGCCATGTTGCAGTCAGCAACGTAGCAACTACGTGACACAAACAGATGGCGAACGACGACCAGCGCCCACGAAAAGGACGACCACAGCCTCAGAGCCATGAACGACCCAACGAGCGAGCCGGGTCACAACGCAGACTGACGAGGGGTGTGTCATTGCCATCGTTGTTCCATGTTTCATTCAGTAAGCACCTCCATTCCCTCCCCCCCTCTCACACCCACCAGTCCCTCCCCCCTCCCTCTCTGTCTACCACCTCCTTCATCCTCCCTCCCTACCACCTCCTTCCTGCCTCCCCTCCCCTCCCTGCCTACCACCTTCCTCCCTCCATCATCTGTTACCACCACCTCCCCCCCTTCATCACTTGTTACTGACACCTCCCCTTCATCATTTTTTACCCCTACCTCCCTCCTCCATCATTTCCTACCACCACTCCCCACCTCCATACTTTCCTACCACCCCCTTCATCATTGCCTGTCACCCCCTCACCCCTCATTTACTGCCTATAACCCACTCCCTCACTGCCTACCACCACTCCCCCCTCCCTCACTGCTTACCACCTCCCTCACTCCCTGTATTTAATATGCAATGTAGTAGGGTAATTTTATATAATAATATTTGATACACTCCACCTAACATGATAATTTTACACAATAAGTTTTAGATATATCCTTATTCATGATACAGCTTAAGAATATATCTTGGTTCAAGATAAAGTTGAAAGATATATCCTTGTTCAAGATATAGCTTGGGAATCTTGGTGATATATCCTGGTTCAATATATAGCTTAAGAATATATCTTGGTAATATATCCTAGTTCAATATCTTGTTGAATATATATTTTTGTTCAAAAAAAAAACAAGATAAAGTTGAAAGATATATCCTTTTGTTCAAGAGATACATAGCTTGAGAATATATATTGGTAATATATCCTAGTTCAATATCTTGTTGAAAATATATCCTGGTTCAAGATATAGTTGAATGACTTATCCTGGGTCAGGATATAATTGAAATATATGTCTTGTGAATATATCCTTATGGAAAGATATATCTTGGTTCAGCATCTAATCAAAATATTCATGATATGGTTGAAAAATAGATCTTGGTTCAGGAAAGATATGTGTGACTCCATACTATGACATGGTGAACAGAATTTGTTAGAGGAGAATGGAATTGGTTGTCTATAAATTTACAATCAAGAGTCAAGAGAAAGAGGGAGGAAGGGAGGGAGAGGAGGAGTGGAAGAGAGGAAGGGAAGGAGAGAAACAAAGAACTTGGTGAACTCTTGTCTGTGAAAGTGGGTTGGGAGAGATGTTTGATATCACATGCAGGGGTTTGACTGGCAGGGGATGGTAATGCAGATGTTGGTGGGGTATGCAGATAAGGTGCAACTGGAGAGAGAAAGAGGGAAACAACAAAGAACTTTGTCAACTCAATGGTAATTCTTCATCAAAGACTCGACTAAATGGGTCCATCACAATTGCTCCATTTCATCCCCAATGAAGAAGTGTGATCAGAAAGGTGATACATCTTCCCCTGTCAGTTCTTTCTGTTTGTCTCTGGCATTGTCCACGAAGAAGTAATCACATGACACCACCATGGCCTTGCCTGAAGAAGAACTCAAGCACAAGTCCACAAGAGAGTACCACCCTCTGCCAAAACAACCAGAAGTGGAACCTCCTGCTAAACACCAACATCACGTCTCCTTCACCTCCCTTCCCAATAATATGTTCTATACCAAACTTCGACGCGCTGAACATCCAGTCTCCTTCTTTGACCCACTCAAGAACCAGAAAACACCAGCTTCATCATCTCATTCAGTCTCTCAACCCTTCGCTAGTTCTTCAGCTCACATTGCCTCATCATCTTGATCAGTATCTCAGCCTTTCACTAGTACTTCTGGACATGCTTGTGTTTCAGGCAAACGTGCTGGGCCAGGGAAGAACTCTCAAGGTTCAGTTGCTAACTAGGTCATTGCTAGTGTTTAAAGGTTCAGTCCATAGGACCGCAAAAAACCGGTGGACCGAACTGAACCGGACCATGGTCCGGTCTTTTTTTCGGTTGCAGTTGCCCCAATTTGGGGCTGGTCCAGTTGCCGGTTGCCTCATTTCGAAAATATATTAAAACTGTTCAAAGACCGGTTTTGATCGGTTGCAACCGGTTAAACGGTCACGTGCGTTACATACCCTTGTAACCACGTTTATTACCTTTTATTGCGTTTTTGTTTCATCAAAAACGGTTAAGAATTGAGAAAGATATAACCAAATCCATATTTTACCCGAGTCTCTATGAGATGTAATTCGGTTTCAGTCATAGCTATGTCAAATCGTCATTAAATCTCTTCAAAATTGGTAGAATGACGGGTATTTACATGCTTTACTATTTCATATAACCCGTTTATTTTTCAGAGTAATAATAGTCAAGATACAAATGGTTTATATTGGTATAATAAATTATACGCAAAAAAACCGGTCTGGATCGGTCTGAACCAGCTCCATAGACCGAAAAAGACCGGTCCTGGGTGGTTCGGTTCGGTTCCCTCAATATCTGGGTCAGTTCTAGACCGGTTGCGGTCCATGGTTGCGCGTTTTGGGGGCAAAAAACCGGACTGAACTGAACTTGCAAACACTAGTCATTGCTTTCATGTTAAGTCCTTTTGGACTTATTTTTCTTCCATCTAACTTGGTTGTTGTGCTGTTCATTTGGTATTTCCTAAGTCCTTACTTATGTCCATTCACACATCTGACTTGTTCATTTGTAGCTGTGTTCCCGATTTTGCCTTTGCCCATACATCATTGCATAAGTCCTTTATGATGTTCTTTCATCAATCTGACTTGATGGTTTTAGGCTGTGTCCCCTCCTTTTGCCTTTGTCCATCTACACACCTCACTCCACCCTTTTTGTAAGTTCTTTTCATGGTCCCTTTCACCAATCTGACTTGTTTGTTTAGACTGCATCCCTTTCCTATAGTCCTTTGTAAGTCCTTTATGCCATGCTTTACTTGATCTAACTTTGGGGATTGCAGTAATACAAATGTCTTTTGTTAGCTGTTCCTTCACTGTCTTTACCCATGGCTATCCTTCTACTCTTTACTTATGCATTAATATTGTTCACTCAGTTTCGACTCCACTCTTTACTTACATATTAATATCCTTGACTCAGTTTCAATCAAGTCACTTGCTTGATTTTCTATCAACCCACTCAATCACTCCCTTTTGATTACGCTTACATCACAAATACAGATTTTGGTTCAAAGTATATTTCAAAGATATATCTTGGAACTTGGTGAACTCTTTGTCCATAAATTTACAATCAAAACTCAAGAGAAAGAGAGAGGAAGGCAGGGAGAGAAGAAGAAGAGGAGGGGAAGAAAGGAAGAGAATTTGGTGAACTCATTGTCCATAAATTTACAATCAAAACTCAAGAGAAAGAGGGAGAAAGGCAGGGAGAGAAGAAGAGGAGGAGAGGAAGAGAGGAAGAGAAGGAGAGAAACAACAAAGAACTTGGTGAACTCTTGTCTGTGAAGGATGGTAATACAGATGTAGGTGGGGTATGCAGGTAAGGTGCAACTGGAGAGAGAAGAAGAGAAAGATCAAAGAACTTTGTCAACTCAATGGTAATACAGATGTGGGTGGGGTATGCAGATAAGGTACAACTGGAGATCTCAGAGCTGAAGTAAAGGCAGAAGTGGAGGGGATTTCTAGGCAGCTAAAAAATTCCATAGTGTGAACTGTATCTATAGTGTCAAAGTGGATAATATGCAAGCAACTCAGGAATCTTGGATGGAATAGCTTCAAGGTGAATCACACATGTCATTAAGGCCCAACATTGTTAGAGAAGAATAAATGAATCTGTAATGCAAACTATATTCATAGTGTGTTTGGAAGTGGATGATACTA
>NW_001889925.1:78293-81491 GCF_000143565.1 Laccaria bicolor S238N-H82
AGATGATAATTGAGCAGTATGTTGATCAAACTCCTTTTCATGAGCTTCAATTTCTCTATCATAAATATCCCGACAGTATTGGCCAGAGGGTGCAGCACTTGGACTGGACTCAAAGGAAAGAAAAGGCTTGTATAATCCACTCTCACGTTCAAGAACAGTTTGCAAATACTGAACTTCCAGCATATCATGAAATCGGTGGTGAAGAACATTTAGGCTATCTGCAAATTGTTTAGCTCCCAAGCTATTTTGAAAGCAGCAACGCATGATAACAAAAACCTGCTTTGAGAGACCACTTCGTTTACTAAGGTAGGCAGGGAATTGTGCAGCAAGAGGCCTAGGTAGCTTGGCTATGACTAAAGGATTGCAGCTTGAGAAAGTGTGGACAGGCTTGCACTGATTGCATCTATAGCGCACGGAAATCAGATAGTATGAATTCTCAAGATCAATTATGTGGCGTGGCATCTGACAATAACCATGGCGAACCAATATCCCAGAACAAGCAATAGTGCTTGTACCAGATGTATGAATAACTGGGCAAGGGATGCGATCAACAAGAAGCAAGGGATCCCAATAGAAAAATCAAGGGATCAAAAGCTGCTCTGGAGACAAAGTTTTTTGCTGAAGATAGAAGAAAGAGTCAAAATGAGGCAACCAGAATGACTGAAGCTTCTCATAAACCAAGTGTTTGGCTGATCGCCCTTGACCTTCTGTCAAACCCTTGAGATACTCAATTTTTTTCCAGAATGCATCCAAGACCAGTGATGGCAGTTGCCCAGAAGTTTCACCATCATCCTCAGTAAAGTCTCCCTCAGCACTTGCAGCATCACCATTAATCCCATTGCTGTTGCCTAGTCCAAGAAAACTGTCCAAATCATCCTCACCTGGTGAGTCATCCAATTGCTGTAAAGGATCATGTGCAGGAAGAACAAAAGTCTCAACTTCTTCATGATATGTTGGCTCTGATATTGGGTTTTGGTCTGATGGAAGAGAAACTGGCACCTGATCTGGGACTGCTGCAACTGCTTGAGGAAGAAAAATAGGAGCAAGTGGCTGATGCATATTTATCCCAGGTTCCATATGCACAGGGCCATCCTAAAAGTATTAGAGTAGTTTATAAATAGGCAAAAATGCAATATTATTTACACACCACTGTCTGAACCTGTGTTATTGACCTCACAGCCTGTTTCCGAGGTCTTCCAGGCCCTCGATGAATTTCTGTAGTGCTTGGATTATTGTTAGTAACTGAAGTTGTGGCACTGTGCTTGTTTTTCGACCCTTTCGGACGGCCACGACCACGTTTGCCAGTTGTAATTTGTACTTCTGTATTTTCAGCAGGGCGTTGACTGACCAAATGAGGTAAATAAGACAGTACAGTAAATACCAAAAGGACTTACTTGTCATTGACAGGCTGATTTGGAGCTTGCAAGTTCATGGTATCTGTGTTTTCGGGCTCCTCCATCATTCTATTGTAAGATTTTCGAGGATTATCAATGCTAGACAAGCAGACACGCAGTGTTGACATTGGATAATTGAAAAATAAAGTTGAAGTACATTTAAACTCACAATATATACAAGATATATCTTCTGAGGTCGCGTTGAACAAAGGGGCAAGAAGAAAAGACGAAGATTCGAGCTGCAGAGCCCGAGGCTGCAGTTTCAAGTCATGTGCGGCGCGTGGCATGGTTTGCCGCGCATCGGCATTCCAAATTGGAAGCCCATGTGATCTTTTCAAACTCCGTTCAGTAGTGATCAGTAGTGAAGCACAGGTATGGGTAGCGACCCCCGGCAATTACAGCTGAAAGCAGAACGATAGGCCATGCCAGATCGACGCATACATAGGGCGGACTCTCAACTTTTACTGTGGTACTAGTGTGACATCAATTCGGAGGTTGAAATTTAACACGTTGTGAGAACTCAGCGGCCCCAGCCATCACGTCGCTTCGAAAATTTGGGAGTCCGCCCTGAGCATGTGTCGATCTGCCGTGGCCTATCGTTCTGCTTTCAGCTGTAATCATGCAAACGACTGTAGCGAGCTGGGAGATTGGGCAGAAATTTTATTTGTACTTGTTTGGTAATTACGACCTTGACAGACCTTGACAAGCAAGGTGACTTCTACCTTGTATGGCCCCAACATCACGCAGAACGGTCAACCACCCTTCGACGTCGCGGACGACGTCCTCAGGCATTTTATCCGGCGTTTTTAGCTTTGTTTCTCGCGAGCTCGAATCTTTCGTGGCAAACGCGACTGGATCCGCTCAAACCGATGTCAGCTGATCCTCTCCGCCCCGTCTTGTTGTGAAATTGACGCGTCGAAACCTAGGAACTAGACACATTGGCAGAATTTAGTGATGAAGAACAAGACGTAGAACAAACTCACGAGAATTTGGAAGTTGGTGACGAAGAGGTTTCGCCTTCTACTCCTAGTGGTGGAGCTCGAACGGCCAATGTAGACACGTCAACTCCTGGCCCTTTACCACCCCGATCAACTTTCCCTGGAGTCTTGAAGCGACGCCAATCATGTACTATGCCGGGATCCCTGTTTGCTCGTTCTCCTTCCATGGACCCAGAACCAAATCAAATCGACCTCCGTGTTCGTTTTCTTGCCGATTTTGAAGCATCCCCTTCATCGGGCCCAACGCAGGATCACGACCCTGGAGAAGATAACATGCCTGGTCCCTCAAGCCGGTTGCGCTCAGACTACCGACTAGATACAGATAGAATGGGGAAATCACACAGGAAATCTTCTGTTAAAGCTGTTGTTGACAAGTTCAGGCTTGGCGAAAAAGCTGCTGACCCGTCCATTCTCTTGCCCAGTCCTACCAACTCTCCAGGAAAGAGCAAGATCTTTTCTTCTGGCCAGCTCCATAGCGAGCAAACAGGCGAAGGCAATAGCCGTCGGAAGGGAAAACAGCGTGCCGTATCTCCTGTGCAAGAACAGGGAGAGAATCCGAGGGACCCTCTCTTCAAAGGGAAAGAGAAGGAGTTGAACTTTGTCCGAGAAGAGCAGAGGAAACATGAACGAAGGTCGGAACGTGGGCAGGACGATTTACATGACAAGGAAAAGATTAGGATGCTAGAGGAAGAAATTCAGCGATTGAAGACGGAGGTTAGGTTTTATTCTGGGTCTCTCATTTCCTCACTGATCTTCTTGTAGCTTTCCCGCAGGTCTGCGTCCACTTCAGACTTTCCACCCCCTCC
>NW_001889925.1:81541-83120 GCF_000143565.1 Laccaria bicolor S238N-H82
TGCAAGTTCATGGTATCTGTGTTTTCGGGCTCCTCCATCATTCTATTGTAAGATTTTCGAGGATTATCAATGCTAGACAAGCAGACACGCAGTGTTGACATTGGATAATTGAAAAATACAGTCGAAGTACATTTAAACTCACAATATATACAAGATATATCTTCTGAGGTCGCGTTGAACAAAGGGGCAAGAAGAAAAGACGAAGATTCGAGCTGCAGAGCCCGAGGCTGCAGTTTCAAGTCATGTGCAGCACGTGGCATGGTTTGCCACGCATCGGCATTCCAAATTGGAAGCCCATGTGATCTTTTCAAACTCTGTTCAGTAGTGATCAGTAGTGAAGCACAGGTATGGGTAGTGACCTGGTCTGATGAGGTCAGACCCTGACCCGGCATCAAGTGACCTGACTTTGATTGACGGGGTCATGATCGGTCAAGGGTTCTGTGAGAACTTGTGTATGCAGAACGTTCAAACATGAGTGTAAAAAAAAACAAAAAAAAACAAGAAAACAACAAAAAAAAACATGGGCATGAGCCTCAATACTCTTTCCAAAAAAGGTCTGACCCCCCATCATGACCCTTGACCTCGTCAAGTCAGTTGATGTGACCCCGGTGACGTGACGTCTCTGACCTCGAGTCAGGCTGACCTGTACAACACTGTCTAAGACTTTGCCTACCTCATCACTTTTCACACTTCTCGGTTCATTCCTGCCTCATGGCACCCCGCCATCTTCATCTCCCTGTTACTTACACTCGAATCCGTCCTCTATGGTGCAAATATCTTGGTTAAGGATGCCCGCTTCATCCACCCCTCCCTAGACATCATCACCTGGCTCCTCTACGGCGTAGGCCACTTCACAATCCCCTTCATTGTCACCGCCTTCATATGCCTCTTCCGCACCAAACAAGCCCTCCACTTCTGGGCCCGCGCATTCGGGTACTTGGCTTCATCATTCAAATCCTCCTCCCATGCTCTGCACCATGGTACAAGCTCATCCACGGCCTCACTCCAGCAAACTACTCCATGAAAGGATCCCCAGGCGGTCTAGCCCGCATCAACGCCCTCTTCCACTCCCACACATACACCGTCACATTCACAAACGCGCCCATCCCATTCAGCGCGTTCCCCTCGTTACACACAGGCTGCGCAACCATTGAAGCTCTCTGCTTATCCCACTTTTTCCCGGCCACCACAAAATACATGGGGGCTTACACAGGCATGTTGTATTGGGCTAAGATGTACCTATCACATCACTACCTTATCGACGTCGTAGGCGGTGTGTGCCTCGCCACTGCCTTCTTCTATCTATTCCTCCCAGACGACCTTAGGGGCTCCGCAGCACTCACGCCCCCACCCAACCTCACTTCTTTGTCCCGGTTCAGGGGCAGGTCAAAGTACGAAGTCTACGATTTGGAGGATCCGCGTAGGGGAGGGGGAGGAGGGATAAACGGGACAGTGGATACTGCGGATTTCGAACTGAGCGAGACGAGTTCGGATGACGAGGAAGTGACATCACGTATCGCTCCCTGTGCCTGGTTGGGGTCCTCTAGAGTCCCCGCAGCATCAAGCTGCACTGCCGTGT
>NW_001889925.1:83245-153253 GCF_000143565.1 Laccaria bicolor S238N-H82
TCGAGTAAGGCAATTCTGCGCCTGCCAACGTCTTCTGGTGATCCGGACCTGTTGTTCGCCTCCGCTCGTGCTGCGCTTAAACATGCGCCGACCCCTTCTGAAGCACCTATCAACCCTCCCCCCAGCCGGCGACAGGGACAACCATGTATCGGAATCGCCCCTGATAAGATAGCAGCTTTTTTAACTGAAATGAAGACTGTACGCCTTCGAAAGGTCTCGAGGCAGTCGGCGTCAGCTGAAGAGTCATCGTCCGCTGCAAGGGTGCCTCACAAGACAAGCTTTACGACGCCGAGCCTGAGGCCAACGAATTTAGCACGAGCCTCAAGAGTTTCAAATAAATATTCCGACATCTTGTCGGCTCCTTTGCCGGCTGGAATGGACGCCCATGTTGGTGAGAAGAGGAAGAGATTTGATTCCATCGTTTCTCATGACGACCCTCGTATGTTCTTATGTTTTTTCACCCGTTTTTGTTGGATCGAAATATATTTTCTCCTTCTTCAGGCCCTACTGCTAAGCGACGCTCCCTGCCATCCTCATCTGATTCAAGTTTTGCGTCCGCCTCGACTCTGAGTTCTTTCCGCCTTTCGAGTTCAACTTCCTTGTCCATTTCGCAGCCACCATCATCAAGAGCTGCTGCTACCTCGCGTAATTGGCGACCTCCATCAACTGTAGACGCACCCACCCCGTCGCTTTGCTCTGATAACGACAACGAACGAGAGGGTGACATGAGCCCTGAAGACCCGCTGCCCTCAACGCCTCCTATACCTCCTTCCCGTGGAATCTTTAGATTCAAGGGTACTGGGGTCCCAGTGGAAGACGAAGCGGAGAGAGAGGTCATCGATGTGGACATGCTGGAGGTACATTCACCTCCTACAAAGCCGACAAGACTTCTCGAGGATGGTCCAGCTGTCTTGTCTCAACGGCATTCTACTAGCTTCTTCGACCGCCGGCCCCCCTCCTCACCCATGCCCGCTAAATCGCCGATTAAACCACGCCCTCCCGCCCGTGTACCTCGAAGTATGCCACCACCGCGACCTTCAGATGACTCGGAGGATGAAGATCCTCTATCGATGTCCATTGCCTCACAAGCAGGAGGCTCTCAACCCTCAGATAAAGCCTCAGATAAAGCCTCTCAATCTTCTCAAAAACAGAACTCTCGACAATCGCAAGAAGAGGCACGTCGTAGCTCTAAACAACACTCAGTCAGATTATCACGCGGGGAGTCTTCGAAACCAAAGGTCTCCAAGGCGGAGCTCAAGACGAGGAGAAGACAGACTTTGGATGAGGAGCTACGAAATGCGTCTTCGGACAAAGAGGGCGGTACGGACATTAGCTTAGATGACGGTATTCTCATGGGTTTCGGAACTATGAGCAAGCAAAGGGGGTTTCTTGCACACGGGGGTGCTGGCGGTACGCCGGTTTTCATGGGACTTGGCTACGTTGAAGGAGCGGAAGACCCAGCAGATGAGGCTGCTGTGGATGATGAAGATGACTATCCTTTGACCAGGTTCAAAACTGACTCCCGAAGGAAAGGACCGCGCCGCAGTTGACCCCTCTATCTTTTCCTATCTGTCTTGCCTTTCCCACTGTTTGGTGTTGTACTATCTGCTACTCGCTTTGTCTTTTTTTATCATTTTATTATTGACATATTTACAGTTGTCCATCTTTGACGGGTCGATCTTGTTGTCTTTGCTACACATTTGTTTGTCCATCCAATTTTGATTTACATATCATCACCCGTTTCTCCACGTCACTTCAGAGAGCAAACAACAGTGTACATATAGATGTACTTTAAATAGGATGAAAGTGGAAAGAATGTCCTTCGACAATACTATAAGCTAATCATACATTCGACTCCGCTACCGATACCCTTGATAGCTTTCATAACTAGGCGGCGATGTTGGAGAAGCAGGACCTTGCTGTCCAGCAATAGTCGCTCTGACAGCGGCATACGGATCAGCATACTGCATCGTCCGGCTGACTCTGGGGCCGAGATCAGGCTCAGGGAGTATTGGGGGGCCTGCCGTTCTCGCAGGCGAAGGGGCGTAGCCGCTCGCCGAGTAGCCACTTGGAGCAGTTGAATAACCAGGTGATGAGTTTCCAAAACCACTGGGCGCGGGATCAGAGAAGGCGCCGTATGCATCCATGCTTGGACGGCCTGCAAGAGGTTGGGCAGCAGATGCGGGAGTATACGCGGTGGGTGCTGATGTTCCCCCTGAGGCAGAGACGGCATATCGGCTCCCGTCTGCAAATGGGGAATTGGTAGCGTTGGAGTTATCGTATCTGGAAGATGAGGACGTTTGGCGGGCAGGTGGGATATGTGTGTAAGATGCATCTTCTTCGGCTTCTTCCTCATCATGGTTTCCATGAGGTATTGAGAAAGGTGGGTCGTGATGAGCGTGTAGTTTACCAGACCGCCAGTCAAGGACAAGAAGAACAACGGATGCACCCCAGAAGACTAGCAAAAATTGATAAGTAGGGAGCATGACTAGAGCGAAAAGCGCTCACTGAAGGTTAGCCAGAAAAAGATGGCTCCGGCTTTCTTTGTATTACACCATCCTGGAAGGGCACTGACAAAATCCTTCCCGTTGCTTTCGGCATGAGGGTCGTTCTCCGCATTTTTGCACCCTGCCTGTGTCCACGCTGAGATAGTTACGATAAATCTAGAAGTATTTGTAAGACGATGAGATGAGGAAAGTGCAGGATGATAACGGACGCTATTAGAAGACTGAGGGTAGCGCCCATGCCGGTGAGAATAAAGCCAATGCGGATTTCCTTGAGTGCACGTGCAAGACGAACAAACTTGTCGTATTTTTCGTATACCACCGGGATCATAAGCATGAATGCAGACAAGAACATGCCTACGACAGCGGAGAAAATGGCAAAGCCTGTGAGACCAGCTGTGTTCGGTCAGTTGCGCGTCAAACGCGAAAAAACAAATAGAAAACACACAAGGTCCCACTTTCCACTTCGCCTGAAAGCTAGCTACGCTCGCGAAGCATGCCATTGCGAGAAAGTTGAAGAAGATTTGAGATGCATGGAAGACGATTGTTGGTTTCGATACGATCATCTGGGAGTTGCATTGTGTGAGCGCGTTAGACGACACACGGAGCGTAAAGCAAATGAACCCATAGCCAGAGAACCCAAAAAACGGGAATGAAAATGAGAAAGACGAGCTGGCCTTCACTCTCGGCCATCAAGCAACAACTTCAACCATGTCGTGATTACGTAAAACCACCCGTTGAGCACCTGAATTGTATAAAACGACAGCGAACGGTTGCAGTTAAACCCAACAAAGAGTTGTTGAATGCCCAATTGAAAGCGAGTGGTACGCAAGTGCGAGTGAGACATGCGGTTGTGCGGTGGTGTGGTTGTGCGGCGCAGTCGGGTGGTGATTGCAGTATGGGTTCAGAGAAAAATGTAGAGATCGCGCTCACGTCGTCATCAAACGGAACCATCCCATGCCCACTACCAATTCCTCCCGACATTGAAGTTGTAGGCTTGGGAGCCTTTGGAGGGACGAGTCTTGTTACCAAATCAGATATTTGGTCAAGCAGAGCCATGTTGGTTAAGATTGGCTAAGCGGGGGCGAATGGTTGGTATTTGTAGGATACGAGTTGGACGTTGAAGGAAAGCGAGAACGGAGGTTGTTGACGGCGGGCAGTGACAGGGAATGAGGAAGAGCTGTGTCAAGTTGTAGTTGTACTTGGCCAAGGACATCCACGTGCTTTGTAAAATTCACTTTCAGCGTTCGCACTTTTGTCCATCATATGTATAAAGATAATGTATTATCGAAATTCATATACCAAAGACCTGTCAATACCTTTTTGCACACTTGTATTCCCAAATCTACCGCGCACCGTATGTATCGTTGTTAGCACCACCATACGCTACATTTGGCCCCGGTGAAGTCCGACCACCACCGTACGCGGCTTGGGGTCCAGGAGATGACCGCCCGTTGCCATACGCAGCTTGTGGGCCAGGTGATGACCGCCCACCGCCATACGCAGCTTGTGGACCAGGTGACGTTCTACCTCCACCATACGCAGCTTGTGGGCCGGGAGATGATCTTCCTCCATATGCAACTTGTGCTCCAGGACTTTGCCTGCCCGAATTGTAAACCGGATCAACGCCATACGCCGCCTGGGGCCCGGGGCTCCTTCGCCCAACCTCGTAGGCCGCTGGTTCTACACCGTATGCCGGTTGATTCATTTGAGTCATTGGAATAGCTTCTCCTCCCCACTCGCCTCCTGGAACCCCTGTCTCTAAAGTGCCCGGCACAGGCCCGCGATATGGGTCATAATACCCTGTTGCACCTGTGGGGTCGTCTCGATAAGGTTGGTTTGGATTCAAATGGGGTAGAGGAGGGACGGCGTAGGGGTCTGGCCCATTGGCACCAAAATCGGGGGTCGAGTAAGTAGATGACGGAACGCGAGAAAGAGACGGTTCTGAGCCAGTGTCGAAACCTGCTCGACCAGTGTTATGAACAGGCAATGGGTGCGAGTCAACTGCTCCTCCATGCGTATTCAAATCAGGCCATTTGATGGCTTCGTCTAACAAAATGTAAGACTTTCTTTTTTACTGGCCCATTGGCTATAATACATACTGTCATCGAAATCAGCGAACCGTTTTCTTGTGAATTTCCAAACAAAGAAGGCGATGATGCCAATTACGGCAACACCGCCGGCCACCGACATGCCGACAATAGAACCTGTACCGAGGCCGCCACTATCAGAACTACCCCCACTCGTCTGGGTAGGAGAGGCAGAGGTAGATGATGAGGTTGTCGTCACGGTCACTGTGACCTCAGACCCATTGATATCTTTCGTTGTAAATTGAGAGGGAGAGGAAGGAGGAGGTTGAGTAATGGATGCAGGGGAGGAAGCCTGGGAGGTTAACGTAGTAGATGTAGAAGAGGTAGTCGACGTAGTGGTAGACGAGTGTGTCGCAGAAACCGTTGAGGTGCTTTCAGAGACAGACGACGTCGTGGATGAAGTAGACGTAGTAGTGGACGATGTCCCCGTAATCCCCGGCTGAGAGGATGCCTGACGATGGTAAACATTGTTCGCAGACGCGTGCTGCGCTGAAGCCAGGGCAAGAAGGCAGAAGACTTGAAGCGAGGTAGATGGCCTCATGCAGGGCGTCTAGAACTGTGAATACGGATGGTATCTAAGGGTATTCAGACGGTATTTGTTGTCGTGGTCGTCGCCTACGGAGGATGGACGTGAGGGAAGAAAAGACGACCAGCCAGTGGGACGGTAACAGTTTTGTATGTGGCTGTGTGCCGTGTGCCAAGTCAACCAACCCCGAAGAAAGTCCTCTCGATTTCTCTTTTTTTTCTTACACGAGACCAACTCTTCGAATGAATCCAACCTCAAAAAATTATAACAACGGAGCAGTAAATTTCTGCTAGATGTTGAGTTGTCGCTGCAGCTATACTCTCGGTCGACCTAAAATCCCGTGGCCAATTGCAATTTTTTTTTCTTTCATCTCTCTTAGATTCCAGCTAATCGGCGTAGTAGAGAGCTGTTCCGGATGTCATCTATTTAAGAGCGCCATGAACTTAACAGGCGCATGGTACCGAAACAAGCAATTAGACGCTCGCTATTAAGCTGCTATGATACACAGCTTCAACCCCTGTAAAACACGATGAATTGGCCCAGTTTGTGGGAACGGAGAAGGGGAAAGGTGGAGACCTGGAGGCTGGTGGATACTACTTACTGGGTGCAATGAGGACCAGGTTAGGCACCGAAGGCGAAGACAAACAACTGCTCTCATTGCACTGTTTCCTGAAACGCGCTAAAATTATTATCTCCCTCCCATTTTCTGGGTAGTTGGCCAGCAGACAGCAGGCTTTCGCTACTGCACACTCTCCGAAAACAACAACCTGCAATGCATAGCCCAACCTACCTCAAAAACCCCCCGAATGTTATCATGTTGGACCAGGCCCCTCCTCTCCATCTAGGTCACAATGGAAGATTGCTCCTGGACAAGATCGTACGACTCGTATCAATTGCAGCCCCAGCGAGATCTTCCCACGTTAGTAGAAACAACTTGATTCGTCTCTTTTCCTAATTAACAATTATCATAGGTTACCTCACTCGTCATGGCCTTCTGCGAGAGGTACGTCGCGCTCCTCTATGATTGTTCGCATTTCAAATGTTCTTCCAGACAACCCCCACTTCTTTGGTGGTTATGTCATGGATTCCACCGCAACTGTCGAATCCAGTCACATGCAGAATAACGACTCCCAATATTTTGAATCTGGTGCAACCGAGGATCCCATATATCAGTCCAACGTCACCAGCCCACCTATACCCTCACTGCCTGATGGGGATTACAACCGTCGTGGGCGACAGCAATTGGCTGTTGTTTCTCATCCCAACTCGAGAGCGCGCTCCGTTCAGCCACCCAGAACGTTCAATCGACCTTCCAGACCAAGATCGACAACCACAGTCGTTAGCGCCACGGGCAGTTCCAATGTCTTGCCTATGCAATTCGTCCCGTTCTGGGATTCTCACTTCCTTTCGCAACCCTCGTCCACAATGGACTACCACTATTCTCAATCCTCTCCTAATTTTTCAATCCCAATCTTATCTAATGGCGATGGACGCGTTGATCGTATGATACCACCGCAGGAGGATTTGTGTTTTACGCAGAACATTGGTGTCGCTTTACAGCCTTTGTCCGCCATGCCCGATCAGTATTCTCAATCTTATCCTACTGGTGCAATTTCAACATCACCCATTCGCGCTAGTCGTATGACACCATGGCCAGAGGGCACAGATTTTACGCAGACCAATGGAAGTGATTCTGCTGTCACACATATGGCCCACCCGGAAGCGACACACTTCCCTCCCGGACAGCGGCCAAAGATAGCTACTGAAGCAGTCAAGAAAGCATCTGAGCGGCGCAGGAGACACGCAGCCAAGTTCAATTGCGAGTGGCCAGGATGTGTTAGCGATTTCACCACGAAGCACAACCTCCAGAGTGGGTGAAGCCCCTGTCAATGCTGTGCCTTTTTTACTGATCCCACATTTTCCTAGATCATCTCAATTCACACCTTGGCATCCGAAATTATCAGTGCGATGTCTGCAAGCGCACTTTCGGCGTCGCGCACGTCCTCACCCGACATCGCAAAAAGTGTCGTGCCACTGACAGCAACTGATTTCTGTGGAGATATACCTATTTGTGCGCTTCGTTCTCTTATTCTCGTCTTGATAAATATGGCTTCATTCTCTTACGCTCGTCTTGATAGATCTTTTCTTATGCACGTAGCTTTATGTTGTAAAAGTATTTTCGTTCGTATTCATAATTTTTGTTTGTAGTACTTACCTACATAGAGTTGGCCTAATTGTTAATGTTGTATCTACCTAAAATCCTGTATCTGATGCACTGGACCTTTCATTTGCCTCGAGAAACTATTACAAGGGCGCTTAACGCCGACCTTTTCGCAGGCTGCGGACGGCGCAGAATGGCCGGCTGTGCTGCACGAGGCTAAGGCAAGTGCAGGGCCGCCGTTCATGAATTCGCGTGTGGCACAGCCACATCTGCATCCAAAACAGTGCCTCTAAGTGGCCTCGCTCAACTTGCCCCCACCAAATCGTTTACTTGCGACTGTCCACTGACTGATGCTACTCGCTGTAAAAACGTTCTTCCGTTTTCTAAGGGTCCGTATGCGGTGGCAACACTTCTATCTGTCCAACTGTCAGTAGGAGAACCACTCTCAGCCTGGGTTTCTGCAAGCGCGCGCTTAACGCATAGCTTTCTAACAGCACCTCTACTAGGAAATGCTTCCCACCTCATGGTTCCGTTAATACTTAAACGATAACCCATTTTTACCCCCCCTTCATTCGTCGCCCAACAATGGACCAGCAAGACACCTTCGATATCACTATCGTTCCACCCGATAACTCCTCGTCGGTGCCAATCTACTTCGGGTATAGATCACCTCCTGCTTGCCTCTGCTCTTTATTGATATGATTGACAGGACTGGTCACCGGGTTTCCCCCAACGGATATTATTCTCCTGCTGGATCCTCTGCAGGTTCGTAGCGACGTCCATCGCCGCATCGCACACACTGACCTACCATCCCACAGGATCATCCACACCGGGGACTCCGTATAAACCCCTGCTGGATTTGAACGCCGTCAACGTTAATCTTCAGGCCGGGGTGAACAACCCAAACTTCTTTGAACTACATCAGCACCATGGTTTCTACTCCGAAGGTGCAAGCCCCCTCTCACACAGTGGTCTATCTCCCGTCACCCAGTCTTTTGGGGGACTGTCACTTTCAGATGGAAACCCCTCATCCGTCGATCACGGAGCTCGTGCCTCCTCGGTTAGCTACGAAGACTCCTCTCAGATTTTCAGCGAGATGCCCCGCGGGCCCATAATACACCCTCCGTTCGAATCACCCTGCCCGTCTCCAGGACGCCAGAGCTTGTCTCCTCTCATCATACCGCAACAACTTCAAGCTAGCCAGAATGCCTCGTATGTTGCTGGTGACCCAGACGATGAATTCCTTCGTTCCATCTTCATATTTGGTGATGAAAGGTCCCCTTCGTCAATCGACTTGCGAACTCCTCCGTCTGCCAGTCATTCTGAGCCGTCATCTTTGTATACCTCATGGGGCTCTCCTTCACCGTCGTCAACCACGGATTTGCCCCATCCTTTTGTATTTGACACCGCGGAACATGGGGCGCACAGTGTACCTTCCATAGATGGGAGGTTGTCCCAGCGTCGCAATACTCACTCTGGCGGAAAGAGTGGCTTTATGGACGTGCCCGGTTCTGATCGCGGCCGCCAGGACGAACGAGCTCCTCCCAGTCCGTCCAGTTCCAGAAGATCCAGCCCCTATCCCTCACACCACCACCACACTCCTGGACTGTCTTCAAGTTCATTATCGCCTCACTCTGCAATTGACTCGTCACATTTGAGTGTGCCAGACCGGGAATTTTTTTGTGGTATTCCTTCGCCGGGGGATGCAGTCAGGCGCCGCCACAGCTTCACACACACTGGGAGGCCGGCGGAGACGCCATTTTTGCATGCTAACGAACCAAATCTTTCATTGTCTTCCACGTCTGCTGAGCGACCTATGAGAAAGGTCGCATCTCAGGCAGGCATAAAAGCAAGTGAGGCAAGGAGGACGAAAGAAGCGAGGTTTGCTTGCGTTTTGTGCAACCAGACGTTTACTACTAATCACAACCTGAAGAGTAAGCCCTTCCCACTCATCTTCGTAGCTCATCCGCTCACCAATTTTATTCTAGATCATGTAAACGTTCACCTTGGCTTAAAGGATCACTCTTGTCCACGATGCCGCCGAGAATTTACTACTCAAAGCGTTATGCAGAGGCATCTCAAGACCTGCAAAGCTCCCGAATTTTGAAGTTCGCTTCAGAACGTCACTCCAAACTTGATTACGCTTCATCTTGAATTTGCATGCCAGAACCCCTAACTTAGATTAACTTGATTTCATACGGTTATATATCCTCATCAAACATACCCAACGACATGGCTTTGTTCTCTTGTTTCCTATCATATACCCCTGCTGGCCTTGACGCCTCTCGCTGTATTTTCCTGCTCCTGATGTATCGATAGAGATTTTGTTCATTTTATTGAGACAATTGAATCCTGTGACCTCGATTTTGATTACGGCGTTCTCGGTCTGTGACAACCTCCCAAACAATCTTCTAACAAGCACGATACCAGTTGGACGTGATTTCCACGATGTCGACGCGTAAAAGACGAAAAATCGACTCCAGAGAGAACAACAAGACCCAATATTCCACCATCTTACCTGTAATGGCAGGGGAGATAGACCTCGAAATCGGCCTGCGACAACGCTTAGTAAAGACGTTGCAATCACGAATAGCATGGGCTGGCACTTTGCAAGAATCACTCGGGAAGGCTAAAGGTATGCTTGGTCGCCTCTCCGCGCGTTGTATTGCTCAACCGACTCCAGGTAGAAACTCAGACGAAATCGACTCTTTTCGACGTGCCGCGTTAGAAGCAGTTTTGGCCATCGAAGCTCCTTCTGAATGCATCTATTCTCGCGAAATATCAGCCCCCCTACAGTTCAACCGTATTACACGACCTCCACCAAAGCAAAAACCTTTTCTCACCCGGAATCCGAGTGCTAGATTTCTGTACATAAGCTCTGCTGCTCTTGGCTCTGCAAGGATGGGAGGTGGACCACCTGTACAGTTCTACCTTTTAAAATGCCCAACGTGTTCGCGAACCGCATTTACTTCTCTCCAAGGTCTTCTCAATCATGCTCGTATTTCTCATAGCCTCGAATGGGGTACGCATGACGAATGCGTGAGGGCTTGCGCCGTCAACGACCCCAACATCGACATTGATGCAGGCATCGAAGTCGGCCTAGGACCTGTGGGCGTAACCCCTGGCATACGGACCATCTTCGAGATGGCTGTTGGGACGCATTCCCATGAATTTGAGCGAAGTAACGGTGACGGATTTGATATGAAAGGCATACGGGAAACGTCCCCTGGAAGTCTGCTAACGCAAACGTTAGGGTTACACAAAGATACACCAGCTCTTGCGCCGTTTCTGGGGAAGCGTGCTCATAGAAGGGAGATTACAGTATGCAACGAGGACGACCCAGTCGATATTCTTGGAACGGACGAGCCCAATGATTCTATGAAGAAAACTTGGAAAATGATGTACGCTCAGCGTAGCTTTGCAGCCCCTTCCATGCTGCAGGAAGAAATCAACACTTCTGTCAGCGAAGTCTACTCCCTACCTTTCAGCTCTTTCGACAAGGAAGATGGATCTGGTATTGGACCAGATATGTCCAAGACGCCTCTGCGATCGCAAGGTTCTCCTCTCAACCCAATCATCAATTTACCCACTGCCGCAAGCAGATTTCACTTCCTAGCGCGTGTCGTTGTAGCTGATCGCAGCCTATACATTGACCCAAGTTCGTATTTATTCTCAAGAGAACGTTGAAATGAGCTCAACTTTCAACAGGCGTGAGATATGCTCATCCCCAAAATCATACACATAAATGGATGATATCAGTTGATGCCCCTGCCTACGTGAGCTACAGTACACCTTTTCATCGTCTGATATTCTTCTTCACGCTGCCATAGTCATATCATATTACCAGCATTCTCCAGCGCATGACGGTGTTCCCACATGCTGAACCCAGTTCAGCAGTTGCTTTAACCAGGTCCACCACAACAGAGCCTCCGTTTGTTATCGTTGGGACATGCGATAGACCCTTTTTAGCGCGGGTTGAATTCCTATTCACCCCCATACACAATTCAAGTGATGAAGGCCAGAAATTTACGGTCGAACATTGGATAGAGGTATGTGTAGTTTATGATGGACTTGGCACTCAAAGCACTCTAATTTCAAACTCTTACTTCAGTTGGATTTACTGCGCTCGTCGGTGGCTGTACTTGGAGAAGAACAAGTACTCGACGTTGAACTAGACAAACAGACAACGTTGAAACCTGCGAAGACGGGCTATACCCCGGTCGAATCCAAGACTTTGTGGGATAACACAAATGTGGCACCGACCCCCCAGGAAACCCCTCAGTGTGAAGCCAAGCCCGAAGTGCAAGGTACTCAAGGTAGGTGTGGTGTTGTCCGCCTTGATCCCAAGTATTCATAGCCTTGGAGTATACGAACAGATACTATCTGAGCTTGTGAAATCCTTTCCTATGACCCTGAAAGGTCTGCGCTTATCTCGAATCAACTTGCAATGATCTGAAATTGCAAAGATGCCAAAGGGACTCAATCTTCCATCGAATCCCTACCCTACATGATTGTATCTTCGCCTAGTCATTTCAAGGAGCTGATTGTGGGCAGACGAAAGGCGATTGAAGTGAGCGCGTCGACTGACGAACTACTATTGCTGCATGCTGATTTCTCGTGTCTAGTGGGGTCGTGCAAAGGCAATTGCCGACGCCTATGCCAGCGCCATTGTTGATCTGGATCCAGGCAAGGCCCAGTTGTCGACTGCAGATGTATATCTTTGGCTACACAAAATGGGACATTTCCCCTCTGTGTTACTCATAAAGCAGCCTATGAATGAAGTCAAGGAAGAAACCACTGATGATCACATCCCGGCTGAACCTGTCGAGCAGTGGTGTCGTTTCTGTGGACTAAGCTTGAATCTTCATTTGGCGAATTCAATTAAACAGGAAAGTGAGATCGCCGCTACCCCCGGGATGCCTTGGACATCAAATGATCCTACGCATCCTTGCTCAGTTGTATCCACAGAGCTGCGAACGTTCATCTTTCCCATGATAAATATCCACCACATGCTGACTGCGGGCCCCAATGATAGAGTTCAAGTTTTCAACAGAAGCGCTTCAAACTGTGAACCTCAAGTTTGTCTAGATCCTCACCAGCTGGTTCTGACCTCGGAGCCTCAGCTAACGTTATCCATCTGCAAACTTGTGGAACTTTTGGGGTTGTCCACGTTTTCGACCTCGCCTAGTCTATCTCCCCCTCGCCGTTCAATTGGCTTTCATTCCCCCCTCAGAGAATTAGGAGAAAGTATGTCGCAGGTCGAGGCTCGGCTTGCACCTTATGCTCTGCTTTCCCATCTCACGAGACGGTTCGTCCGGGAATTGGTCGAAAGCGCGTTGGAAGTGGCGAATCGAGATAAGATGGTCGCCTCAGGAGTTGTTACGCCAACGATGCATAAAGCTGAAAAGAGAAGGTCAAAGAAGACTCATGACACCTCCACACGGCTGCTTACCCCCACCCATATCCTGAACGGTGTTTTAGCTCCAGAAAAGGAGAGAAACCCTCGGCAGGAGAAGGTCAACATGGCTGTTTTCTTGTGCCTCGCAAGGCTAGGAATGATCCATCAGCCTGCTCTGGATCCAGTGGTCGCACAGAACGTCCGAGTCATTAGCTCAGAGGAATAATAGAACGCCGACTCATGCTTCCGCGGACAACTGTTTGTCCTTCGGCAGCCAAATTCTCTGGCTCTTCTTTACCATCGTTTTACTCAGGCATGCTTCTATTCCCCTAGCGGAAAAGGTTAAACTTGATTCTAATTGAGAGCGGCGCGTCGGAGTTGCGAGGCCACACTCCATAGCACTCCATTCGACGCGAACTCGACGTGACTGACCCCCGAGGATCTCCATGCAGCAATCCGCGTATCATGTCAGGACAGCAAAGTCTCTCCACAGCCCTATTCCATTGATTCTATTGCGCATCTTCCCAGTAACTTCCAAGAGCCTCCCCTTCGTCAGAAATTATATATATAAGCAAGCAGTCGACGTCGCCCCATTCACTCTTCATTTCACATCCCTTTCTTTTACACCCCAATGGTTCAATTCAAATCTTTCTCTTTATTTCCTCTCCTTGTCCTTATTGCAGAATCTGACAACGTGTTGGCTGGCCTCGGCGTTGTTATGCACTGTGGACGTCACGGCCTCTCTCAGCGTAGCCACTGTCGACCTCGTTTGTTGAGCTCCACGACCCCAGCTGTGACGACTGCCGTGAACTTCACCAGTGTTGACCCTAGTTCGGTCATCGATCTATCCCGACCAATTCCCAAGGTGCCGACCCCGCACCCGGCGACAGCCACCTCCGCTGTCGTTGCGACAACCAGCTCTCTCTACTCTTTCCCCAAACCTACGGCTCAGTCGTTGACTCCGAATAGCATCAAAGCTGGCATTGCAGGGGGTGACGCTTATCCTTTCTTGAAGGACCACATAGGATGGTGGTATGACTGGCAAGTCGTCCACCTGCCTCTTCACCCCATAATATTCATCAAAAAATACAGGTCTCCAAACCCTTCAAAAGCTGGAACACCCGTTGGCGTTCCCATGCTGTGGGGAGGCGGAACAGCCGACGCGCAAGACGCCGCTCGTCTCCGACAATTTCAACAAATATCACAAGCCCCCCCATTTGTTCTAGGTTTCGAGGAACCCGATTGTGCCAGCGGCGACGGGTCTGCAGGCATGTCCGTCGAGGACGGAGTGTCGAAATGGGAGTCGTTGATCGCTCCCTTGGGCAAGAAAGGAACATTACTTGGGAGTCCCTCCATGTGTAGTGGGTATTTACCGGCTGCCCGTTCGATTCAGAAGACTTACTTTACTTACAGAACAAGCCGATGAGACTTGGCTTTCGCAGTTCAACAGCAAGATATCGACGCCCTGGCACTTTACAGCCATTCACATTAACAAGAACAGTTTGGCTGGTGTCAAATTAGATATTGTATGTACAACTTGTCGTGTTGATCCTCTGACTGCTGAAGTTTCGACCGTTTGCAGGAACATTATCTTTCCTATGGCAGGCCCATCTGGGTAACCGAATTCGCCTGTGTCGATGGTGAGAGAATTGCTTTCCTGTTAACGGTATCCTTCCTTATGCCGTCGAACTCTCAAAAGATTTTCAGGGATTTAGGCCCTGTACGGACCAAGCTGAGATAGATGGGTTCATTAATGATGTGGTGCCATATCTCCAAGCGCACCCCAATGTGTACGCTTATGGTTACAGCAATGGGTTGGGTCTTGGTGATGTCTGGCCATTAATGTCTGGCAATTCTTTGAGGTAATATTCAAAGGACATTTTCTGGCCAATGTACTCATTCAGGTTATTGAACAGTGAATCCGGCAAAACTTACCTCGCGGCCATCAGCAAGTATCACTAGAATTGATATTCCTTCATATGCTTCGCATCTTCAAGGGCTGCTGGACGTTGCCTGATATACATTCAACTGGACTCTAACAAAGAGACATGTACCACTTATATACCAATGAAAATAGCATGAATTAGTAGGCGATGGAGCGTGATTAGTAGGCGATGGAGCGTGATTAATAGACATATGGGATGATCCTATATGGAACCAACTTCTTATACTTCACCCAATCATCTCCATGTCTGAAAAGGCGGGGTCAGCAACACACACCAAGTATGGCAAGGGCAAATATTCATCTCACTTTTTATGGCAAGCTTCATCATCGCGACGCTGCCTGTGAATGAGGAGGACAGCAAAGTACACAGGGTAAAAGTAGGTGATGGGCGTGTCAAAGCCAGTAGGCAGGCACCACGCAAGCGCCATCAGGAGGTCGCCCCTGGCGAATCAATTAGCACTTGCAAGTGGCATCACGATGGAGCTTACATATAATTGGGATGTTGAGAAAGTCCCCACCACCCAGAAGTGAGTAACTTTGAACCTTTAGCTGTTGTCATATATTTCAAACCTGCGATAAACAAAGGTTATCCTGTGAATAACGTTTCTTGGATCGAAATGCACCTTTGGGGTTCTTCCCGTTACGGAAATCGTTTTTCTCTCCATTAGAATCCCGAAAGATGTAATAACCAATACAGTTCAAGATAAGGATAGCAGCCGTCTTGACGGGGCCAAGCTCAACTGGGTGGAAGGCAAGATACCGAGCTTGGAGGGTGTAAGTGAAAGGAACCCAGAGCAGGTCACCGACAGCAAGCATAAAGCCAAAGCCATCGCTTGTGATGTCCATTGTTGTGAAAAGCGCAGGCTGTGAATGGATATGAACTGGGAAAGTTGGAGATCCGAAGACTGAAATCTGACGGACCTCATTGTACAAGCCATCGGTAACGTACCATGTTTGGAAGGCGAGAACGAGCCACATGGAGTCCGTAATCTTGTCGAGTCCTCCACGACGAGTGGCTTGCTCGCAAGCTAAGCTGATGTTGATGATGACCCAAAGGATGAGACCGGGCCTGAGCTCATTGAATGATTTGACGTCAAAGGAGCCAATAGATGGGTTAAGCTCGCGGCCAATGAACCACTACGTACTGGAATTTAGTAGACAAAGGATGGATGGGATTGACATACGTCATAAAGATGATTTCCGGTATTTCCTCCCAAAGCCAGTAGCTTGCCTGATCTGAATGAGGCAAAGTAGCATGCAGAAGCCTGGAGTATGGACATGAGAAGAGACGCAGTGACGAAGCCGACCCATTTGTTGTATATGAAGGTGACAGATTCTGGTCCGTAGCGATAGATAACACCGGAGGTGATGCCGAGGGTAAGAAGGTAAGTGGAGAATGCTGAGCATAGATGAGGGATAGGAAGGTGCGAGAGAAAAAAAAGGACAAGAAACGCACCATTTATCTTGTACTGTTTCGTTTCGCCTGTTCTGAGAGTGGTGCCAGATACGCGATCTCCAGGCAAGACTGCCCATGCAAGAACGCAAAAGAAGTACCAAGCAAAGTAAATTAGAGTTGCATCAGTATCCCAGAGAGATTTCCACCAGTTGGGATCTGAGACGTGTACGGGGATGGTTGCAAGGGCAGGAGGACATCCGCCTGATGACTCTGAGCAAGCAAAGTAGAGTGCGTAGGTGGCGATGGGGACACCGACGGTGACGAGGAAAGCGCCTGGAGGACCGAGAAATTCGTAGGTTGTTGTCCGTGGATTGAGGATGGACATGGTGGTTAAAGTAGTTACTGTTATTTGGTTTCCTTTGTACTTTATGGCTCTTGCTCAACGCCTCAACCAACTTGCAGCAGCAAACTCAAACGGCCTTCTCAAGTATTTTATATCTCTTTCTTCTTTGTTTCCACTGACTACGACGACGCACAGTGACGACGAGTATCGTCTCCTCAGACAGAACCTATTCGAACAATATTCTACCAACGTCGTCGTCGTCCTCCCCGTCGAGTCTCCTGTCGTTCCAGTCCTACGCCCTGCACCCACGACCGTCCAAAAGTCGCCAGAAAGGTCACCATCTCCACGTCCAAAGTCCTCTTCCGTTACCGTAGCAAGTCTTCTGCGGCGCGCAACAGGCCGCAAGTCATCTTCTACTTCACATCCCAAACCTCCAGACACCCCGAAGCGCAGTGTTATCCCGCGATTGCTACAGAAAAAACCCGCCGAACGACCTCCCAATTGCACAGACCTCCGCCCCCCTACGGACTTACATTCTCCCAGAATACCTCATGCCCGATCATACGATTCTTCCTTACACGCACATACGTCAGGTCATAGTACTCCTCAACGCAAGCCCGCCCCCATCTCCCCCTCCCTCGCTTCCGCCATCAGCGACGTTTTTGACGACGACAACCTGTCTACATCCGGAGACATCAAAGCGATCATATCATCCACTAATGCCGAGCTTCAACGCCTTGTAGATGCCTTCAACGCCCTCGAGGCTACCACCGCCCGACGTATCCGCAAACAGAACGCTCACAGGCTACACTCCAACACTCCCGCCAACATCAACGTCGTACTCGGAGGAAAAGAATGGCGCGAGCATCGAATGATCCCATCCCCCTCCTCGCCCTTTTTTGACCAGAAGTCACTCCTCAGTGATGGTTTTTCTATCCGTTCAGGGTCTTCAAACACGACAACCCTATCACGCTCCAAATCCATAGCCTCGTTACCGCGACATCATCCTCCGGCAAGCCCTCTATCACCACATTTCCGGTCTCCGTCCATTTCCCACTCCATCTCCTCTGTGTCTTCGCACGGCACATCTTCAGGTCTTCTCAGGATCTCCACCGCCTCTATCACATCGCGCAGCACAAGTCAACTACCTCTTCAGAAACTCAAAGAGAACGCTGCAATGTACTCGACGGATACGATAGGCTTAGGGCCAGATGACGGTGACGCCGAATCCGAGCTCGTTGACATTCAACAACGGCGGGAAGACCTCATCGCTCGTTATTCCACCCGTCTGGATTATCTCAAGGCAAAGCTCAAGGGAGCGGAACTTCACGAGAAATTACTTCGCAAATAATGACATTTCAACTTGCTCTATCCTGTTACTAAATCTTATATTTCTTTTATGTCCGATGTAATGATTCTATCTACGTGCCAGGCGGCTAATGACCAATATATATAACGTTGATAATATGCATGCCATTGATGGTTTGGTCTCGTGTAATTGGCCTCAGCTGACTGGCAATCTGAGTATAAGTCTCCCCAAGCAAACTTTCTGATGGAAGAAAGGCGGTGTACAGCGATGCGAATGCAGGAGACCATCCGTGAACGTAGGCTATAGACAGATATGACGCGACTCTAGCTCAAATGCCACAGCATCCAAAAGGATCTTCACCAAAGCAGAAATCGAGAGTCAGCAGACATCAGCCCAAGCATATTGCATGCCCTGAGAAAAGATGATCTTTGCCAGAGCTGCGGGAAGCAGTGCGGAGAAGTGCTGTCCATTTCGGTTTGTAAAAGCGATGTATACAGTATACGCACATAGAAAACTGCGATTCAGTACTTGCCAATTGACGAAGCTTCTTCCTCGTCGCAGCACAATGTCGGACCTACTCACCCTTGTGTTCCAACCGGACAACCCATGCAACACCACCATCATCGACGAAGAAACCGGCAAGGTCATGTACCAGGTGGCAACAGAGCACGGGAAGAGTACCATCACTCGAGTCAAGAACGCTGTTGGTGACAGCATTGCATCCTGGGAATGGAGAGATGTCCGGTCGGACATCATCACGCTTGGAAATGGGACACCAACTTCTGTGAGCACCTGGCTGAAGAAAAGCCTGGTGCCCTTCAAGGGGTGAGCAGACTGGCACGATGAAAGAAATTTGTTGAAATTTGAGTCTTCCTTACAACTTCCTTAGCACGGTTACATTCCAAGACGCATCTGGCCGAAACTTCAAGTGGAAAGGCAACGGACCTGGAATGCAATTTGAGGTAGGATCATTGCCTTCAACATAAGAACAACACGCTTACGGGCAAAGCAACAGCTTTACATCGAATCGGACAAAACTAGTCCCATTGCTCAATTCCGAAAATCACGTCGGATTGTTGATCAGGTCGCAAATGCTGGAAAGAAACCAGCCACGTTGACAGTGAATAACATTGGAGAGGAAATTCTGGATCTAGTCGTTATTTCGTTTCTGGTTCTAGAGAAGGCACGGCGGGGGACGGAAACATCAACGCTGAACCGAGCAGAGGGGGCAGCGTTTGGAGGATTCAGTGCTGGTGTTTGAGTCACATCACATGACAAGTCACAGTAGCTACTTACCGCGTGGATTCTCGTGGTGAGACTGCTTTCAGTGACCACCCTATAATCTCCCCGGCGAAACATGTAAAACTATTTTTCATCGTTGTCGTTAAAAAACACCAATGCCAATTATACTTACAACGAATAGGTGACCAATAAATACCAATAATAAATAACGAAAGCGTGAGGCAAAGAGTTCGCTCGTATAATGAGCAATCAAGTAAGTGATCTATGCACCAGACCCGCGCAGGCCAAGTTGGACAGTCCGTATGAAATCTGGGAGAGGCTGTTCCCCGTCGTCGTCGTCGGCGTCTTCATTAATGCGTCTCTCCAGTTTTGGTGGTACTTTACGCAGATAAATATCGTCTTCCGCTGCTTTTGGTTTATGAAACCTCTTCGGTGACCTGTTACGTGCGCGTGGAGGCGAGGTTGTTATAAAAACCTCGGGTATCAGCCGTCTTCTCGCAGGCGGTGATGGTGGTGGTGGTTGACGATGCACGCGTGCCGGGATACGCAAGAACAGCCTAGGCCGCTGGAACTCGTCAGGCGAGTCGGGGGGTGTCATCGGTTTCCTTGGTTTCATCTTCGTAGGCGTGACGGGGACCTCATTGTGCGCAGTAACCTCCTCATTTTCAGCCGCAGCGTCCTCCTCCCTTTTGCGCTTCCTCTCCACCGCCGCCTCCTTCGCCCTAACCTCCCTCCCAATCTCCCCACGCACCATCTCTGCAAATTCTTGTGCATCGCCCTGTATCCATGCATCGAACACACCTTCCCATTCTCTCGTTGGCACCGGAAAGTCGAGATTCAAATAAACCGCTTTCATCGCCCCTCCTTCATCTTCACTCGAGCTTGCTGGTGACCTTCTCGGTGGAGTGGCAAGCCCTGTATCATCTCTAACAATCACCCCACGCGACCTGACAGCCTTTGAAAATTCCCTGACCATCCTCTTTGTCCCCGGGACCCTCAGGCTGGTGCCAACGACAAGCAACAAATCCGCGCCACTCCGCCCCCTGGAGCCAATTAAATCCTTCTTGACGGCCTCGCCTACGCCCTCGCCATTCTTATGTGTCTCATTATACAAGACGACGCTCGGCCTGAGCTTGCCTATGCCACGGGGTCGCTTTCCGATGAGTTGCCTTGTCTCTTCAAGGGCAGTGCATTCTGGACACTGTGGGGGTTGTCCGGATGTTAGAGAGGGGAGGTAGAGGTGAAGAGGGAAGGAATGGTTGCATATTTGGCAATGCATTGATTGGAGGGTGCCATGTAGGGGGATGCAGCGTGGGATTTCGGAGGTTGGAGAGGACAGGTGGGTGGCGATGGATGGGAGTAGGTCAGTTTCACAAGAATCGACAGGGATTCGCCGAGGTTTACAACGTTTGGCTTCAAACTCTGGTACGCCAAACGATAAACCAGACTTTTGTTCAATCGCATCGATATTCTGTGTATAGACGCGTAGAAGCCTCCCTCGTTGATCGAGTTCTCTGAGAAGGTGGTGAAAAGAGGTTGGTTGGGCAGCTTGTGACAGATCGGACAATTGGGCGACCATCTGGCAAAATAGAGAGGTCGTTGTCTCTGACTGTGTATCAATCGAATGAGCCACTGAAACAAGAGAGAATTGAGAATCGCACGTTGAAAACTGAAGCGTCAAATAGATCTTTTCCAGATGCTAGGGCTTCGCGGGGATTATCTCGTTTCAAACTCTTGAATAAACCATCTGGAGAACGAAAGTCTGGGATGCCTGCTTGAACGGATATTCCAGCGCCTAGTTATGAGAGAGGTTAGAGCTAAGAGAGTAGGATGATAATGAGAAGTGTTACCACAAATGACGACAATACGCTTAGCCTTGAGGATCGCCTGGATTGCTCTAGCTACATGTGCGGATGGATCTGCGGAAGGAAGGAGAAATGAGGGAGATTGAGGCAGCGAGGCATTTGCCTGCAAAGGGAGGTGAACGGTCATGCCAATGAGTGGCAAGAGAGACAATTTGTCCAAATACAATTGAGATTATTTACTTGTCTAAAAGTCAAACTCAATTCAGACTCAACACATATATCTACTGAGTACTCACAACGACGTCAAGACATATTCATCGGCAAAGAAGAATGATTTACAAAAGGTGCTCTACTATAATGTGAAATCAAACAAAACCAAATAACTGCTACTTCCTCAACTTCCACGCGTCGTCGATACCCGCTTTCGAAAACATCTCGGCAGTTTTACTGCCATCAGGAGGGGGATTGCGTTCCCCAAGACTCCCTTTCCCCGCAACAGTCCCCTTCCTATCCACCAATCCCACTCCACCATACCCACCACCCCTCGCACCCATCTCCCCAGGCGCAGCTCCAAACCTCACCGCCGAACTCTCCCCAACCCCACCCCTATGCTGCGCCGCCGCCCTCGTTGTAAACTGGTGCGCCAACAAACTCCCACCCGTCGAGCTATACTGTCCTTCCTCTACTTTGGGAGCCTCCGTTGCGGTAAAGTTGATATATGGTGATGACGTAGGGTAAGCACCCGATGGCACTTCGTAATGGCTCGCAGACGCGTCGGGCTCCGAGACGACGTAGGTGCGTTGGCCCGAAAGGGCTGCATAAGGGTCATAAGCGTGATGATGCTCTTTCTCGTAGTGTCGTGATATAGGTGGAGCGTGGGCATGGTGAGCAGTTATAGGAGAGTCCCCGAGTACGACGAAGGGCGAGTGAAACGACCGGGTAGAAACCCTTTGTGCAGCAGCAACAGTGCGCGATAGAGATGCAAGAGGGCGCATATAGGCGGACATGGTGGGTTGAAACTGGGTTGAATGGGAGCTTACTCGTTCTATATCCGCCCTATTTATATTATACTCTCCTCATGGGAAATCTGGGGCAACCGTCTCATTTCCCAATTCGGACACACCCGCGCCAATTCATATAATTGGTCACCTGTCCACGCTCCTCTCTTCTCTTTTTTTTGTTTTTTTTTTTGTTTTTTACATAACATGTAATTTCTGCACTCAACCTACGTTCGCATAGAGGTCTAGTGAACGCACGCATACATTCATCGTACGATTTAAATTTAATTAATCCAGCCAGGGACGCATATACGTACTCACACCATTTTACGAGAAATCCCCAATATCTCTCGCCATCACGTTCTCAAGATCTTATGGCCGAGCGTAGATCACAGAATTGTCACCGAGCTAATATCGAACCACCGAAGTGCTCACTTTCGGCCAGCATGCCTCCCCTTTGGGCTGCCTTTGGTGCACCTGACTTACTTACCCGGAGTCTCTCAGCGTGGAAACGTTCTATCACATTAGATCACCATCGGGGAGCAACCATCGCGGGCTTGAACAGGCTCGAACCCGTCCCCGACCCAAGACCGACCCTGTAGTTCCTACATAATTATACACCTTTACTTCCTCTAAACTAATCCTTCTCTCCCGCAAAATACTGCCTCGCCGTCGTAGGCTGCACAACCGGAGCCGTAGTGTTCGGTTTCGGTCGGTGCGTGTCCACAGCCGCAATGGGAAGCGCATATCTACAACCACAGTCCATTACTTCCATATCCCAGAAAAATAACAACAGAAACCTACCGCTCTTCGTCGCATCCATACGCCTTGGGCGTTAATTTAATCACCGTATGCAGCGGTATCTTGATATATGGCAGATCCTCTTGTGGAAGATGGTGGAAATACGCGTATCTATGATGGTCAGGCCTCATGCCACCTAAATGACCCAAAAACAAACTCACAAACAGCGCAAGATAGCCTGATAACACATCCACGCATCAGTCTCGCCTAGTCGCCGTAACTTAATCCACTCACCTGGTGCCCGATTACCAGAACGTTCTGCTGGCGTTCCAGTTCCATTATAACAGGCTCCAGACGGACCACGACATCGCGATACGATTCGCCACCGCGATAACGGTAGTTGAACTTGTCATCGTCGCGGTTAGCAAAGTCATCTGGGTAGGCTTGCTATATATTCGTTTTTGTCAACGAAGATATAAGACGGCAAGCCATTTGTCAGACCTCAATCTCCTACGGGAGGGTTAGCATCTACAAAACTATGAGAAGGAAAATCTTTTACCTCATAAGTCATACCATCACAAACACCTTAGGGGGAAGACCCGTCAGTACATTTGCTTCCTCTCAACAACAATCCAGTAATTACCAGCATCAAGCTCGTCAAGAGATTTCCACGTAAGTTTCGTATACGGAAGATTGCTACCGGTTTGGATAGTCCGCCTCAGCGTCGACGTCCACACCTATAAAGATCAGCGTCCATCATCAAGCAAATGAGAGTACCTACAGTCAAAGGCGCGTTTCCAATATTATCGGTAATCAGGGCTGGCAGAGCATCCGCATACTCCATACCCCTCGGCGAGAGTAACGAATCACCCCCAATCTTGCCTTCCACGTTAAATTGGCTTTCTCCATGCTTGAAGAAAATGGGCATCAGACATCATAAACGGAAAAAGTCATCCACCTACTCTCGAAAGGTATATGCTCCTCGGCTTCAAATGCAAGTTCATCAAATAAAACGCAATCCGACTCTGCAAGTACCCATGGATCCTCGAAACCGTCACCCTACTTCCCACGTTTACAATTTGGAGGTACGACAAATGAGGCTCCGTTATCGTTTCGTACACCTTTTCGTATTCGCTTATGCGCCTGAGGAAATCCCGCTTGGCTACTTCGGGCGAGGTATCTTTGTAATCGGGGTCTCCGGAGCTGACTTTGAGTGCGACGTTAGCAGCAATGACGGCTGGGTCGTCGCAGAGGGATTCAAGGAAGATGAGGTGGATGCCTTTCTCTTTTGCGACGCGGGCTTCGATGCTGGCTCTGTATTCAAGATGTTAGCCGGGATACGACCACGATACAAGATAGCCTCACCTTCGTCTGCGAGTACTGTTCGTCGCATCTGCACATACGTCAGAAAAAAATCCTTCAACGGACAGAAAACAAAAACACCATGGATACCAACATTCCCTCCATCCTTCAACCACTGTATCAGCATCTCGAGACTGTCCTGAGCCAACTGTTCCCGCGACTGATTGGCCTCTGCATTCGTATGGTTGAACCAATTCGCAGTATGATCCTCCTTGATCCCACTCCTGCACGGTGAAGAACATCGTTCAACAACAGCCAAGATAACATCGCGACGACACTCACTGTTGCGCCTTTTGCCTTGCTCTCGTCCGGCGCAATTGTCCGACATTGAAGACCTTCAGGTCCAAGATCAACGAAAAGCCAAGGGCGTAGTCAAAGCATGCACCTTGACATCGTACTCAAGCCACTAAGTAGACACCCTGTATCTTCATTCATCAGGAAGAATATAGGTAACTTACTTACCTTGAGATAAATCATAAGTTTATTGCTCAGATACGATTTCCCCCGAGCAGGAAGGCCGACCTACACAACACGCTCAGCATCCTTGCTTTTCAAATGCGAAAGCAAAGTAATAAGGTACCATGGCCAATACGATCTTCGACTCGGAGTAATCAGGTTTCGCAACTACAAACGCAAACACACCCCTTTCAGCTCCAGGATAAAAGCAAGAACTAGAAGATAGGCACCTTTCCCTCCGATCCCCTTGACCGACAATGGTGGTGTGGTAGACTGGGAGCCCTTCCGACTAACAAGCGTCGACTGATCAAACTGCTTCAACCTATATCATTGACCACCCAACCCACCCATTCATCAGTATTTTATTTACTCTCCAAAAGAAGAATCCACTCACATAGGCCCACCTGCTCCAAACACCGCTGGTGGAATGCCAGGGGAGCTAGGCAGTAGACTCTCCCCCGCGCCCTCGGCGGACTGTGCTTGCTCTTGCAGCATATCGTTGAGGACGCCAGAGACCCGTTTGAGGTCTTGGGAAACTCGGAGCTCAGGGACTGATAAGTGATCCATGGATCCCCCGGGTACTATGTATGTAGATTGCTCCTTCGCTTGGAAATATGCCAGATGGCGAAAGATGAGATAAGGAAGGAACGTGGGCAGATTTCTAATTTTAGGCATGAAATTTATAATTGTAAACAAACTGATAGCGACCAAGCAGAAGTTCTGGGAGGACGTGTCCTTTAGGAGCATCCAGTCAAAAGACTCTGTCTTTTGGCTCACCAAGTGTCTTTATAATTTTTGCCGAACAAAGTCATAGCTATTTTTCATGTTCTCCCTGGTTTGCTCCTTCATCATACGTGCCCGACGCATGTCCTTCCTTGCATTATGCGCCCACAATCTCACGACCACGTCAAAAGGATCAATTGCCTCATGTCTTCTCCAGCTTCTCAGTCTGCGAATAACGATCTGCTTTCTTATTCCGACGAACCATTGCCCGTTTCCCTGCACCTAACTGAATGACCGGCGTCACTGTCGTCACCATCATCGTCATGGTCCACATTAGGGTAGTAAAATTCGTTGGTTTTTTCCCAGGTAAATTGCACAAATTCCTTCACTAGGCGACATCGAAGAGAAAAGGCGGAGGCCGGTCATTATCTGATTGCACCGCAACTGAGTTGTGAGGTAACATGTCCTCGACCACAGGATCACTGCAACTGAAGTTGTGAAAGGTGAGGCGACTGTTCGCGACCGATGGATGGACAGCGAATTGAAGAAGCTCGACAATCACGTGGTGTTGCATGACGAGGGGCACATCGTCGACGTTCATTGCGAAGTTGGGTGTCTAGCAAATTAACTCAATCACATTGAAGATAACTGCGTCGAGTAGCTGACCTGTAAAAAGGCGATCTGGGAGGTTCTGAACGCGTGGTGCAGCATTCGGTTGAGCAGGATCCCATTGCGTGTATCGTTGATGCTCTCAAAGCGTGGATCGACGACTACTTCTCTGTAGGCGACGAGGTTCTTTATGTACTTCATCTGGAATGAGCGATGTGGACGGTACATAGGGCCGGAACGCACCTGGTCTCCCTTTGCATGAGGAATTATATGGAAAGCATCAAACTGTAATGTACCAGTCACCACGCAACACCTATCACGATTGACCACATCCCGTTTGAAGTATGGCCGGCGCTTATTGACTTCCAGCGTGTAGGAGGTTCTATCGTCCATCGCCTTCGGATCAAGCAAACGAAAGTCGCTGTCTATCATTAAAGATGAATGACAAGTCCCAATTTGCTTGAGATGACTCGCCTTGCGATATGTAGTAATAATTACCACCCGATATAGCCACGCCGTCAGGACGATAATCCGCGACCTGTTCTCCATCGCGTTCAAGGGAGATGTAACCTTCCTTGCCGTATATGGTGTATCCCAGAAAACGCAACCAGGTGAGAGGATGCAATGAGAATCGCTGACACTCGTGAACGGGGATGGAGAGCGCATGCTGATACTCATCCCCGAAACGGATCCAGAGCTCAACATTGACGCTTGTGGCCATTGCGAACTCAGATGTTGTCACTGGTCAAGGCTACGCCCGCATATGTCGAGCTAGTAGACATGTCTTACAATCATCTGATACCGAGGCAACATCCATAAACGCCGGCCCAAGATTGCCAATATTGAGACCACGAAGGATGAAAGGGCACCAGAGATAACAGAATCGTTCATTTGACCAAGGACACCAACAGAACCAAAAAGGTATCTGCGTGATGCCTCAAGAGGGTTGAAGAATCCGCCGATCTTGTTGGACGACATGAATGTCTCGTTGTTGTACTTGGAGTCGACCCTCATGGAGACGGGGAGAACCCAGCAGCGTCAAAGCTAAGCGCGTAAATAATGAGGACAAGGATGTAGGAAAAAGAACAGAGACACTTTTGGTGAAACCACTCAAGAGAACCGCCCAATCCTCGGGACCAGCCACGGCACAGAAGAAGAATTCTTTATCAGTGAGGACCGTTCAAGGTCTTGGGAAACTTGGAGCTCTAATTGATCCATGGATAGCTGCTCTTTCGCTTGGAAATACGCGAGATGGCGATAAGTGGGCAATGTGTTATTTTTAAACAAGAAATTTATTATGACTGTAAAGTACAACCAAACTAATAGCTACCAAGCAGAGAGGCAAAGAGGTATCGTCCGGGTTTATCTTGAAATAAAAAGAGTGAGGGAACGAGTGACGAGCATTAATCGACGTGATTATGGGATCTAGGAACATTCGGTTTCATGCATCTTGATGCGTCGTGAACATAAAGAAAGGAATGAATGAATGAATGAGAGAGGCGCAGCCAGCACGCTGTATAGAAGAAATTCAAGACACCGGAACTACGCTCGACAGCAAAGCGTGCTCCAGAATCCTCTTCTACGCCCGTGTCCGCCATCCTCGTCCTGTTCCCCAACTCTCTGCATTTGCTCACGATCACAGATATTCATCCCCCGTACACCTGATGCAAACTCCCGTTGCGCAGTACCGCCCGTAGCCGTACCTTCACGAGAATTTGTCCCATTCTTCCCAGTTGGACCTTGGCCATACAAGAAAGACTCTGACCCGGTGGGATGCGCGCCATTGGCAGCGGTTCCATTGGGCAGATGATGCGGTGATGGGTTGGGTGATTGTCGACCATACGCGTCCTGGGCGGAGACGTTTCTGTATCCATTTGGGCTTGGCGCTGCAGCGTAAGGGTGGGGTGTGCTGAGACCGCCAGTAGAAATGCCGGTAGCGTCTCTTTGTTGACTGGCGCGGCGGCTTGTTGGCGCAAGAGGTTGCACACTCCCAATATCCCGAGCAGAGTTCCCGCGTTCGGCTGGACGACGATGGTTTTTAAGGAGTGCAGGGGAAGGACTGAGAACGAGTTGGTTAGGTGTCGAACCATCTGGCACTTGTCGTGAGCGACGAGGTCCGTGTTCACGATCACGTTCGCGACGGTGCTCGCGGTGAGGTGTGACAGGGGTGGTGGCCAAGGAGCCCGGAGCCTGTGAAGAATGAGACCAAGTTCAGTGAGGACGGAAAGATGACGCACAGCGGGCGTGTCCTTTAGGAGCATCCAGTCAAAGACTCCGTCTTCTGGTTCACCAAGTGTCTTTAACACTTTTGTGAACAATTCTCGAAGAAAGTCATAGTCGGGTGTTTCTTCAAATCCAAGTTTCCGAACATAGTTCATGTATATCGTAAATTCCTCTGTGCAACACGTTAGTTTCAGACAACGTGTACATCTATGACACCAACCGGGGAATCCTTCACACAACTCCGAAATGGGCGTCGTTTGCTTCTTCTCACCAATCTTCTCATACTTCTGCTTGTTCGTTGCCGCCCTTAGGCCTTGCCAAGGTAGACCCCCCCTCAAAAAGTACATGAAAACATGACCCAAAGACTCTAGATCATCACGCCGCGACTGCTCACGCCCCAGGTGAGTGTTGATAGACATATAACGTGCCGTGCCGGAAAGAGATTTGCGTTCCCGATAGGGTATGTGAACCTTGGTCTTTGGGTCACGATAATGCTTCGCCATACCAAAATCTGTGATATGAAGAAATTAGTTCCGTATCATTGTAAAGCGTCATCGTTGGAGATTGGGTGCAATTGCTGACATCCGATCGGATCAATCAATGCACCAGTAACGCCGCGGGACCCCATCGTACCAAGTCGGACAGCTGAAGCAGGACTTACCAATGATATGGATCGTGTTGGCTGTCTTGCTCCCAGCAACGCCAATCAGAAAATTGTCTGGTTTGATATCACGATATATCAACGACTTTTCGTGAATCGCCTGCACACGAGTTACCTGCAAACAGAGACGGAAGTGAGTAAGTTCAAGCCACGGTGGCAAGCAGAGGTGTCGCACCATTTGCTTAGCAGCCATACAAACAGTCTTAATTGTAAACTTCCTCCCGCACATATCAAACAAATCCTCCAAATTCAAACCCAAAAGATCAATAACAAGAATGTTGTGCAAACCCTCCTGTCCAAAATAATGAACTTGTGGAACACCAGCTATATCCTGCAAGTCAGAAGAGCCCAGCTTCAACCAAACCAACGAGACATACGCGTTCCATTCAACGTCCTGTACGACCGAAACTCGTCCCTTAGCTGGGGCGCATCTGACTTTCTTGGTTCCTGAAAAAGGGTTCAAGGTCTGTGCCAACATCGATGAACAAAGTGTGCGCACGAATTTGATGGCCACTGGCGAGCTGTTGGTTATCTTTGTGCCTGCAAATGAGATTTAGAACCTTGGTTAGGCTTGAAGATAGTGATAGAAATGGACGCAGTTATGATAGGTACGACGGCCGCAGCTTGTCTCTGACGAGCTCGCCCGCTGGCACGGCGGATAACAACCGGAAGTAGCAAAAGACGTGGGCGCTGAACAGTAAAACAAACCTTCAAAAACGACACCAAAAGAGCCTTCACCGATTTTCTTCCCCACCCGATAGTTGTTGCCAACGATGCCATTGGAGGACGCGGACTGAGCGGGATGAGAAGAAGAGGAAGAGGCGATGATGTGTGGGGTAGTCATGGTCGTTGTTGTGATTCTGGAGCCAGTCCTGAGATATAATGAAGGGACAGCTTAGAGGCTCAGGAAGGGACAACCGCCTGGCTGGGAATTCGGAGGGAGAAAGAGAAACTGCTCAAAACGGCGGACTTTAACTTTACTCACCACGTGGTTTCCCCACCAGTGCCTTGCCTCATGCTCATCGTCGAAACAATTCTCTAGGGTATCCATCTTGCTTATTCTCTTCAATCACACAGGTCCTGGTTTTTAATTCACCCAAACCCTTGCTTGGTTTACCCACATACACCATTCTATTTGTCAAACCTCTCAATTTGAGCGCTTATGTCCTTCGTTCATCCTCATGTCAAGTCAAGTGGCATCTGGCTTCAACACATCTACAGCGCCTTGCACAAACGCGAATCTCGTACCAATCCCTTGGAAAATGAACTACCGGGCCGATATAATTGCGATCGAAGAATTTACCTTTGTCCAGTTCACTAAATTGAAGCGATTTCAATGAGCGGAACGAAACCCCGGGTAAACGTTGGGGCTCCGTATCCTGAGCAAATCGGTCTCGGAGTTGCCAGATTTTGAGGAATCAGGATCCTCCCAGCGGACAAGGAAAGATAGATTACCCAAAAATGTGCCACTTTGAAAGGGTTGGTTTCAACAGCATCGGACATGATGCATCATTCGACCGGAGAAGGGTCGACCCACTGTCCTCCACATCATCACTTGGAAGGCCACGACCCATGCATGCCTCGAGTCGAGACGAATGCTCGTGCTTCCAGCCGAGGCGAAAACCAAGCGAAAACTCACCCTTCGAGTCAGTAGGGGCCGCTTCCAGGTCCGTAAGCTCTCTCTACTTACTGACCTCCATCAACCCTCTATTCTATATCGAATTGGAGGGTAATGCGAAGACCGAGACCTTCCCTAAACGATGGAGATACGGCCAGCAAGCCCGCGCCATCCCGCGCCTGCAGGAACCAAATCCGGAAAGGTCACTCTTAGAGCCAAAGCACCAAGTCGACGATGATGTTCAAAGCAGAACATACCTGCAGAAACTCTAAAGGAAGGCGCGAGCCGAGAAGGAAATTCGCACCAGAATTTGGAGGGCCCTGATTCAAGTAAAGGCCTGGTATGTACCAGCAGGAACCAAACTGAAAGAGAAGTGGAGCCCAGCAGTGAAAGATGCACTAGAAATCAAGGCTAAGTCGACAATGTCCAGACCAGTACCTGCAAGAAGCAAACCCAGTGCAAGCTGGGGTCGAGCGAGGAAACTCCTGCTGTATTTTTGTAGGTAGTCGCCGCCAGGACGCCCCTTCCTGTCAAACCAAGGCACCAAGTCGACGATACTTATCTTGAACATGTCGTCAACAACTGATGGAATCTGGACGTCGAGGCGTCTAGACTCGACGACAATCAGCAACTGATGGAAATAGAATGTCATTCCGTATATGGCTATGTAGAGGACCAACATAACTAAAATAGGGAGTGGCCCAAGCGTCCTATATGCATGGAAAGAATGTATGTAATAGTCTACGTTCGAAACAATGGTTGCGTCCTGAGGCGGAAAAAAAAAGGGCACACCAAAAAGTCTTACAATTATTCAAGGAACAACAAACAACAAGGCAGATTGGTGAGGGGAACGGAAGCATGTGACGGTCCATAATTTATCAAGTAGGCGGTGCGGGGAACATGGTGCACAACCGAAGCGGCGTCCCAGGTAACCCAACCCACTGGGTTGCTACGCCTATTTAAGCCAGGAGCGCAATGATAGCAGCTCCGACGACGCCCGCAGCGCCGAACTGTGCGTTCTGACTGATCGCACCGCTCGCCTTTGATGAGGTGGTCGCGGCGGCGGAGGTAGTACCAGAGCTGGCGGGCTTAGTGGTGGCAGCGGTGGTGGTGGCGCCAGGAGCACTAATATTCCAGCGTCAGAAAAAAGGGTACAGACAATATAGAGTAGAACGTACGTGGTAGTGGCAGCATGGGTAGCAGCGGTTGTGGTAGTAGCGACAACGGTAGAGGAAGTAGCCGGACCAGTACCAGTACCTGATCCGGTAGAGGAGGAACCACCTGAGCTCGTGGGGTTCTTTCCAACGCAGCTGGTGTCGGCTACAAAATATTGTAAGCTGACATAAAGAGCCCAAGTAAGTTGGCAACGTACAGCCAGTGAGAATGCTGAAAGGAGCAGAGTCCTGAGATGCTCCAGTGCTGTCAACGATATGGAAACCGACGGAGGTACCTGTGAAGGGATTAAAGATAACTAGGTTGAAAAAAAAATCTTTACAAACCACTAACCAACGGCGATGTTGACAATCCAGGTCAGTGAGGTGCCAGTCTGGGTAGGGAAGGTCTGGAGGGCTGGGGCGGTGGGTTGGTTTCCAGGAAGGATGCTAAAGCAGCTGGGTTAGACATGGCAATCACCCTGGGGGGTACTATAACTTACCTCTGCAGAAGAAAATCACGAGCGAAGGTCAGGGAGAGTCGTTATAGTGACACTTTTAGGTGTACGAACCAAGTAGTATGGGGCTAGAGGGGAAACAGCATAAGAGCGAGTACTCCAGCTGGTAAAATTAAGACTTACCAGTTCCTCCGCTCCAAGAGATCAGGAGGGGCTGGCAGACAACAGGGTTCGTGCTATGAAACGTGGTACGATAAGCATGTCTCCCAACCGAAAGGGGTGAGGTACACACGGCGTGTTGATGGTAAGCTGGGCCAGGGCACTGGAGGCAAAGACTGCAGCGGCGGCGAGGGAAGCAAAGAAGGACTTCATGGTCGTTGAAGGGAGCGTCGACGACGGAGGGCGAACCAGGGATGAACGAGTGGTAACGTGGAAGAAGACTACAGGTGGAAAAAAAGGACAACGATCAAATTATAAAGCCAACTTCCTCGCTGTTTACACGCAAACAAGCCATCACAAAGGCGTGCCCTCATGGTAATAATATTATCACACAATTCCATGCATGACATGAGAGGCTGGAGGGGCCTGGAGTTGCAGTTGTATCAAGGCAGCCATGCAATCCTTTTGTAGGCATTTAAACCAAATGTTCAGAGGTACTTGAGAGGTACTAAGCACTGACAAGGACTCGCTATGCATCTATTTTAGGACATCCCCGAGAATTCAAGTTCAACGGACATTATTGAGCGCAGCAGCGCGCAGCTCTAGATCTGACGGCCAAAGCATGTCAGAACTTGGTTTGTAGAGCCCCGTCGCATTTTTTTTTTAAAATAAAGGCGCTTTTCACTTCAATGTCAGACTATTTTGCTCCCTTCGGCACAGGTCCACCACCCAACCTTAAAATACAACCCTAGCTCAACATTTCCCCGCAAACGCCCCCTGATATCGAGCCAAGCCCACGATAAAATCAAATTCGAGAATTGATATGACATACACAGAATGGAGAAAGCGCCAGCTTTTGATAAGCAGGCTAAATCGAGCACGTATGACTCGACAATGATAATGAGGATTGTACACAGCAACTTGATTCCCATCTTCCACCAGAAAAACATAACGTCCTACGCATAAATTCAATACCTGCGCCGATGCCAGAAGAGTAGCAAACTCACAATCATTCGGACGCCTTACAATGGTCAACGTCGTCTCCAGCCCAAAATGATCACTAGCCCAAATAGCCTGAGAGCCCGACTTTGCCTTGACTCCAACCCCAATTCTCCTAGGCTCATCCACCTTGTACCCCCGCCTCGGCAAAAACAACATTTTATCCAGCCTATTCGGAGGAAAGTTTCCTCCTCCTTGATACCCCCACGTGAACCCAGTCTCATCCCCCTTCCTCCATGCATCCCTCAGCCCAACCTCCTTCGTGATCATCGCATCCGATGGTCCAATCGCATTCATATCCCCCGCCACCATCCCGCCTTGTACCCAATCCTGCTTCAAGAATCGTGTACACAGCTGTAGCTGCCTCGGCCGTGCGTCCGCTCCTGCAGGCAGTGACTCCAGGTGCGTGTTGACAATGCACACAACCGTTTCCCCGCCCCCTCCAGACTCAGGAACCCCCATGACAATAGACACTGCCAACGCAGAGCGTTGCATGGTCGAGTATCCGTAATGCAATATCTGCGCCTTCACAACCGTCAAATCCCTCGACACCAAAGTAATATTCCCGTAGTACGCATCCTTGGGCCACTTGTCCTTCGTCTTCGGCGTAACCATAAAGTGCTGCCGCACCCACTCGTCTTGGAGGAGGTGCGGTATCATCTGTTCCTTTACTTCCTGCAACAAAATGACGCACGGCTCCGCGGGCGCTTCGCCGTCTTTACATCCCAGCACGTCTCTCTCAAGATGTCGCAGACAAGCATTGAGTCGTTCCATCTCGTGGTTGTTATTAAAGTCAACATTCCACGTAACGACTTTCACGCTCGTTGGGTGTATTTTCTTCTTCACCCCATCATCTTCTACATCTTCGTCCCTCCTTCTCTCCAATGTAACGTGCTTCCAGGCTCTGCGCGATGGCCTGTAGCGATATACAGCGAGTTCCAGCAATTCGTTGGGTATAATTGGTCCATCGATATCTCGAAAATCAGGAATGAAAGGTTCGATCACCTCTTCCGTGGTTGGGGAGGACGCCGAGGGAGAACTGTTTTTCCGACCAAGTGCAAAGGGCGGCCTCAAACCCCAAAAGTAAGACATCGTTGCGGAATGAAGTCGAGGAGGAAAGTAGCCACTCGAGAAGAAGATATGGAGAAGGGACAAAGGGTCGATGGATCATACGCTTAAAGGAGGGATTGTGGGCCACTCCCCTGATACAATCGGTCCCCCATAGTCGCCAACAGCCTCAAGGTCGATCACGCGTCCAATCCTTCCCATACACGAGGCCGGTGCCCATCGACGCGAGGCAACTTTTTTTCCAGTCAAGATAACAGACGCCGAACCGGAGCACGCGATGTTGCAATCAGTAATATTATTTTGCCGTTAATCAAATACGATTTATGTATGTTATTTCATCACAGCTCAGATTCCGCCCGACCGACCTTTGCGTCCGCCTTCTTCTCGCTAAACGCACTCAGGATATTAATTTTAATCTTGATCTCGTCCAGCTTTGACGGAGCAAGATTTTGCTTTTTCAAGATAGCGCCCAGCCTGCACAAGGTAGCAATCACATTTTTTGTTTCAGCGAAGACATCGGACCCACAGGGCACGGAACTTACCGTTTCAATTCCTTCTCAATGTAGGCTTCGCTGCTGTTCACAACCTTCTCCATGACCCGGATGTAGTGCTTGGATGCGACACCAGCTGATGCGGCCAGCTTGACAGCGTCTTTGTAGATGGTCTGTCTGATATCAGCAGCGGCGACGAAGAATTTGTTCGCCAACTCGTCGAATTGCGCCAGGCGGCCGGCCTAATAACACGATGCGAGCAATGAGGCAACCGCATGGATTGGAGCTATTGGAGCTACTCACTTCATCATTCAGCCCACCGCCAACAGCACGCTTAGTCCCACATTTCTCATTTAGGAACTTGACGATGTCCCCCTCTGTGCGTCCACCGTCATAGTCTTCGGCCTCTTTACTACCCTTGGAGAAGAACTTGATGGTTGGGAAACCAGTGACTCCGTACTTTTCGCTGATATCGGCGTTCTTCTTGTCGTCGGCTTGAATGTTTGCAACAACACACTACGGAAAGGGACTTGAGGATGTAAGTTGTTGATGTGATAAGGAGACTCACATCACTCTCAAGCAAAAAGTTCGTGGCAACTAAATAACTTGATTCAGCTGTGTTCAAATTAAATTTGCGGATCATGACTCACTATCCTCATAGATGGGTTTCAGATTCTTGCAATGGCCACACCATGGAGCCTGATAATGGGGTGGTCAGGGTTATGATGACGCAGGGACTGATGAAATTGGAGTTACGGTGAAGGTAACAAGAACATTCTTGGACGAATCCTAGAAAGATAAATTAGAACACATCTGTCCTAACGAGGCATGAGCACGAACCAGTGCAACACTGTCAAAGTTGTGCACGTCGAGTTGGACGACGTTCGTGGGTGGTGGCGCGGGTATTCTTGATTTTACGCCGGAATGTTGTGTAACACTGAACACCAGATGAATAGAATTGAAAATGAAGGCCTGGTGAAACGCACTATGCACTAAGGGCCTCGAGATCGCGTCCTGACTCGTACTTTGATTCTTTGCCATTCGCGTCGAACCATTTTAGAGCTAATAATTGACGACAGTGAGCAGGAGGGAGGGAGATACTAAGAAAAATTACGCACTAGGATACCCTGTCACCTCGAACCGTTTTCCCAGCGCCTTACCCGCACCATCAGCATCTACCTTTGCAATTACAACTTTGTCCTTCGCATGTGCATACGCGTCTGCGAGTTGCTCGTATATAGGTGCGAGGTTCTACGTGCAGGTGTGAGTGATGGCCAAGTTAGTGTTCATTGAGACCCACTTTGCAATGACCACTAGTTAAACGCTCAGAAAAATCATAAGACGAACGCTCAACAACGACGACTCACCACCAAGGTGCGAAACTACAGAACAGGAAGTAGTATTAGTCAAACCACAACTAGTAATCCAGTTATTTCACATACAACTCGACGAGAGCTGGTGTTCCTTTCCCAATGACACTATCAAAGTTCTCGGGAGTGAGCTCAATAACGTTGGAAGCGCTTACGCCGCCTATGAGGAGCGCAGCGAAGACAGAGAAGAATTTCATGATGGTGAGGGGAAACAAGTGACGTGGAGGACATTTATATTTCATTTCTTTCCATATTTGATTCACACGATTCGTAAAATTCACCAATCGACGACAAAAAATTCACAGTGAGAAATTGTACAAAATACCAGTGTATCCCAAGGTATTCTCAGCGTATTTTACATTTACAAGCGAATCTTACTGAGCGAGAATGGATACGCGCTGAATACGTGACATCCACTGGTCAGGATGATAGGCTTCAGATCAGATGCACACGTGCTTATCTCTGCCCGATATAGTAACAAGCCAATTATTCAGCCAACCCTTGAACTTACACATCTTCAATTCCACCACTATCCACGCAAGGAAAAATGGCAGCTGAAAAGACACGCGCAACAGAGGACGTCCTACTCGACGATGAAGAGGAGGGAGAGCAATTCATCACCGAAGATGACATCCTTGCCGAAGTCCAAGACGACGGGGACCACCCCATGGAAGAAGACGATGAGGAGGACGAAGCGGGCGACACTCTCGGCGATCTATCCGCCTCTGGGTCATCAAGTAAACTCGACGACAACTCTGTGCAACATTTTCTAACCCATGGTTCATCGGTCTTTGTCATCGCTTGCCATCCCACCGAACCACTGGCCGCCTCTGGGGGCGAGGACGATCTGGGTTACATTTGGGACATAACCGACGGTGAAGTCATCGTCAAATTAACTGGACACACCGATAGCGTGACGAGTATTGCTTGGAGCTCGGATGGCGAGATGATCGCGACCGGAGGCATGGACGGTAAAATTCGCATTTGGCGACGGGTGGGGAAGGATAACTATAGAATTTGGGAATTTTTGACGGAGCTGCAAGGTCCTGACGAAGTTATGGTATGGTTGAGTCAACTTCTTTTTTTTCTTCCATACTTAACGAGATCGGTAGTTTCTTCGATGGCATCCAAAAGGTGCCGTCCTATTGGCAGGCTCAAACGACTCTACCTTGTGGCTTTGGCAATGTACGCCTCAACTATACATCTTCAACTTTTCTGACTGAATTGGCAAACCAGTACCTTCCGGAAAGACGATGCAAGTCTTTGCGGGACACACGGGAGCGGTGAACTGCGGTGAATTCACTCCAGACGGTACTTATACCTTCCTCCCGTTAATACACATATATCCATTACTGACCCCCCACCAAAAAAACAGGCAAAAGAATATTATCCGCATGCGCCGACGGCATCCTCATATTCTGGGACCCCAGATCCCCAGCACCCATATTCAAACTAACCCCAGATGATGCCCGCTTCAATCTCGACGGGATAACATCCCTGGGAATCAACCCCTCGTCCACACTTGCAGTAGTAGGCGGTGCAGCCGGGGGCGTGCGTGTCATAAGTCTGAGCAAGGGTGAAGTCGTCAACACCCTTGGCGGACACACAGAGGGAGAGAGCATCGAGGCGGTCGTGTTTATCGATATTACGGGAACGAGTTCTACTGGTCCTGGTGTTGCTGTAACGGGAGCTACGGATGGAAAAGCGTGTATTTGGGATTTGAGCACCATGAGGCTGCGCGCGACGCTGGAGCACAAGGTTTGTTCCTGCTTTATTTCTCAGCTTCTCTGTCATAAGTGCCATTGTTTTTGTAGGATGCGATCACGACGTTGTTGGCTCACCCAGCACCAAAACCTTACCTACTAATTTCGGCCTCGGCTGATAAAACACTGCGAACATGGGACGGGAGAAACGGATCTTTGTTGCGCACGCATAAAGGTCACCAAGGTCCTGTCCTTGGGGCATCGTTGGGTTTGGGTGGATCAGTTGTTGTGAGTGCGGGAGACGACGGTCTGTGTGCGGTGTATACGACCGAGGCCACCGACGATGAGGGCAGAATGCAGGATTAAGAATTGGTTTAGAAATATCCAGCATCAATCAATGTATTAGACCTGAAAATTACAGGAGAATCCGAATACCATGAAAAGGGTCCATTAGAAATACAAACTAATTTTTACTTTCTAACTTCCTCTCTATGAAACCACCAAATAAGTAAACCGTCCTGGAAAGATGAAACATCACATATCCCATTCGTCCCACATCGCAGGCACCAATGCGCTCAGTGGAGTTACTGGCGCGATCTCCGACGTTTCTTTCAACGCTACTATCTTCTCGCTGACCCCACCCCCGTCGTCTTTGTCACCCCTCATCGCAAATATTATCGGATCGTCTTTGGTCGTCATTGGCCCAGAGAACAATAATCGAATATCATTCCCCTCAATGACTTGTACGATCCGCCCGTTAGTCGCGCTCCGGATCTCAATGAACTCTGGGGAAAACAGGAGGACGTGACCCTGCCGGTGAGCATAGGATACTGCCTTTGTTTCCCACTTGATGTATCCGCATCTACGCGTTGGTTGTCCACGTCTGTTGATGTAGCACCCAAGGACTGTTTATAGTTCTGTCATCAGCTTGGTCAAAGCAAGGTAGGACAGAGAAAAACTAACCATCATACACAACCAAAAGCTCATTTGCATCCACCCGCACCAAACCGAGCGGCTTCGCACCTTCCAGATTGACCTTCAGCGTTGCAACTGCAGGGTTATTATTTGCACCCTGGAGGTCGGGCACCACGGCTACGTCGGAGAGTGCAAGACTAGACAGAAATATTCAGAACAGGGAGGTCGATTCGATAATCAAGACTTACTTCGTAGGATCAACGGTTACGATTCCATCGTGAGTGCAGATCCCAATTGTCTTCACAAGCCCAACAATGTCGTACGCATCCTTTGGTACATATCCTGGCTAGGTGCACATAAGGCATCCGTTTACTGCTTCTCGTTGAAAAGTTGCTCACATCACCATATGGCCGATAAGAAACGATAGATGTGGCTGCAGTCCGAGTTGGCGATGGTATTACTTTTGAGGTATCAATCGCTTCCAAGACATGAAGGTTCAGCGTTGTGCTCAATCGCCTCTTGGAGGCGTAGACGACTAAAAAACGATTTAGAACGAAAGTTAAAGCTGAATTTTGGAAAAGAAAACCGACGTAAAAACCGATGTCCAATGTGCAAATGTCTGCAGAAGAGTATATTGTTATCGCTGCCTCCAATTCGTTCTGCCACGACCTCAAGCGTCTGTGGATGTGCATGTCCAAGCCCCACCCGCACAATTGTTTCGAGAGAGTACGAAAATATGGATGCATCGGCGTGTACAACCAATTTATTGAACGTCTTGTCGCCTAGCGTCTGCAAGGCGGAGATAGAGGCCGGGTTGACATCATTCAGCACCTTTCGGAACTCTACAAACCGTAACAGATGTAAGGAAGCATACTGGTGTTGAATAGAGAAACGTACGTTCTGTCCCGTAGATGGCAAGGTATATCCCAGATGTGCATCCCACGACGATGAACCTGCGTCCACCGTAGTCTGTGAATTTAAATCTCAACAACAAAAGAAAGTGCGAAGTGCGAAAAGTGACACACTAAAGGGAACACCACTGTTGATTCTTCCAGACGTTCGGACAGCAGGTTCACTTCTCCGGCCTGGCACTCGGAGAAAGTTGTCCGAGACTTTTTGAGGGTCAAACCACTGCACTACTCGTCAACCATCGCAAACAAAGAAGATACCACAGCGGTTGAATTACCATGTTACTGTCCTGTCTGACCTTGTTGACGCCAATGGCGTCCACAAGCGCTGATTGCCATCGTTTTCGAAAAGCCTCCGTCGTCACATAAAGTGTGTATCTCCGGGTTGAAAGATTAGATGCATGGTAAACCGTAAACGGATACAAAGTCACGGTTTGGTAGCGGAGGCTGTCGAGTATTCCACCATCTTCAGCGCGCTCCCGTCTTGTTTCGGGTGCTGAATCGAAGGTCCCAAGCCGCAGGAAGGAAAGTGGAATCGGCTGATGAAAATGTTAAATTTCTTTTCGTACAAATGAAGCACGATTGTCATACTCTAGACATAAGGAGCCTTTTGACCGAGCCATTGGGACGTTTTTCTTCACGGGTCAGCAAGACTGTGGTTAGGAGGTCATTTAAGCAAAATAACAGGAACGTGATAACGCCTCACAAAAGTTGTCCAGCAGCGCAACATTTAGCTCGGTCCAGCCGCCAGAAGAAAACCCTGTCTCGGAGCGAGCGCGTCTTGAGACGGGGCCTGAGTAAACAAGAGTTCTACTCTCATCATAGAGATCCATATCCTGAGAAAGGTAAGAATGACCCGCAAAAAGGCAACACCAAGGCAACACACAATTATTTCTCCTTTCTGGTACACCAAGCTCTCGCACAGTTCCAAAAACTTGACCTTGCTCTCCGCAGCCTCGATTCCCGGCTGCGTGCTCTTGATGCAATCTCTTAATATCCCTAGGATGATAGGCAGGGTCTCCACGTCTGGATGACCATTCGTCTCGTCGGTGCGCTTCAATATTTGCTCAAGGAGGAGGTTTAGTCGAGGCAATCGAGTGACAGGGCGAGAGAGGAAGGTGATTAAATCACGCCTTCTTATCCGCGGATCCATCGAGACGGATTCAATAAACGTGGCATATGCACGGTTCTTCTTGAGCTGCTGGCGGTGATGCGACTCTGAGAGAGGGTAGTGCTTGATGTATATTTCGTATGCGGAGCGGAAATCTGATTTGAGGGTGGCTAAGTTGCGGCGATAAAGTAAATATAAATTTGATAGAGAAGAAGGGAGTAGTGCTCACTGTCAAGCACGATGTCGGCTACAGATTGTATGAGAGGGTGCTGATCGCGTTGCCGAGAAAAGAGGGCCGCGAGCATGGCCTGATGATGCGTCAGTATTTGATGAAGGTTCCCGAAAACCTCGTGAATGAAACCCGACAATTGCGGTTCGGGAATTATGGGTGGTGAAGCTTTCATAAGGCCCGCAATGAAGACCTTGAGAAGCAATAGTAAGATTCTCATTCCGGAAAAGCTCGAAAAATATGCGTACCTCTTCCACAGCTTCCAAATCAGCGACATATTCTCTCTCAGCTGTGAAGACCTCAAACAACACAGACTGCCTTTGAACCTCTTCCTTTCCCAGTGCCTCTATTGCCTCGTTTGGAACTAGTCGATGCCATTGCTGGTCTGCTTCAGCCAATTCCCCGTTCTGAAAGCGGCGGAGACCTTCTTCAGAATTGAGTCTGTTGCAGAGCTTACGTATAGGACGGAAGCGGGAATATAAGCATAAAACGGGACGTACGTAAAGTCGGATAGCTCGCGCGTGATATTATCGGTATCGTCCCCGAAAAACTGAAGTGAAGTTATTAGCTGCGCAAGGAATCCGAGCGTAGATCAATGCAGACCTCGTTCACCGGAGACGTATAAGTGTAATCATCGTTATTCTGATAATACGATGACGCAGTGGACCCAAACGACGCTACGGAGGGATCTTGGTGGATGCCAATTGAGCGAGAGGGCGTTGGGCCGACATCGCTCTGACTGTGGTGGTGATTTTGAGGTCTACTCGTACTCGGGAGCTGCAGGGTCGATTCCCGACTTGACTGCTTGTGCGAAACAGAACGGTAGATTTGGGGTTCTGGGAAAGCCATTGTGGGGGTTCCAATCGCGGAAAAGCTGGTGGAACGACTCGAAGGTCGATGATGCCGTTCGTTGGCCGAGTGAGGTCGTGCATTGGCTATGAAAGGTCGTGCGTTATCCAAAGGGGTATTTGACGCATGCGCGTGCTGTGTATCAAAAGGGTTGGAGTGATCACCTTCGTATGCAGGGGGTGATACTTCAAATGTATAAGCTGGGAAGCGCGCTGGGCTGGGATGCATGGGGTTTCGAGAACCAAAAGGAAGGTGGCCACCCACGGCGATGGATACATGGGGTCGATGGTGGCCGTCGGTAGCGTCAACATTGTGGTGCATGTTCACACAACGATATTGCGACGGTTAGTAGGGTTATCAGTACACTGTACCGGGTCGGTGATGGCTGCTTTTGGCAAAGGTGTGCAAAGATGGCGGCTATGTAAGATAAATTATAAGTTATAACAACATAGAATTAGTGCTTATAGTACTATATAGTGAGTCGAGTTTGTGGTGGTACTATAGTGAGTCGAGGTTTGTGTTGACGATGCCGTCCTCCAGTCTTCAGCGCCATCCTCCTAGACGTCTCGTGGAATAATGTCATCCTTGCAAGGCAAACTTTGCGTCATCTTTCTCCGTCTTCTCTTTAGGTCCTACAATCATTTCCCACAGCTCAGGTCCATCACGGATTATCGCCTAAGATTGTATGAGATCAAGAAGGTTAAAGCGAGAGACGGGACGCACGATGACAACTTCCACCGCGATGAGGGCGATAATAATCAGTTCCATCGAATGAGTCGAAGACTCGGTAAGGAGTTGTCGTAGCATTGATTGAACCTAAGGAGAAAATTTCGTACGCCAGAAAGTGCGGACAGACAATGTAAAATACCTCGGCGGCATACGTGATTTTCTCGTTGACAGAGTCTATCCGAGCCCTGACTTCTAGAGCGTTGCTTAGAGACTTGAAGTAACCTATTCCAAAAGTCGCATCAAGTAAAACTATCAAAACTGGTTTGACGCACGCTCCAGCTCTGGCTCAGCCCAGTAAAAGTCCGGTGTTTCGCTGAAATTTTCCCTATTCAAGTTCAACCCTTGTCTGAATTTCATGAGTTCACCCAGTTTCTTGATCAACTGTGTTCGTCCCATGCCAGGCTTTCCAGTTTGCGCCAGGGCATGAGGAAGTCGGGCCATGGACGTTAGGTAGTCGTCCAAGGAAACCTCAAGCGCAGAAAGCGCCGTAGATCGGGACAGGGCTTGAGAGAACGCGTAACGCGCGAGAAGAGTGTCTGTCGGGAACGCCATGGGTGGAAGATTTTTAGGGAGCAAGTCATCCTCGTTGACAGGCGAAGTCTGCCCAAGAATGATCAAATCACCCTGGAGTCGCGTTTTTCTAAACCGCCCCAAAAATCCAGTCATCTATTCAGCTCAAAAAAATACGCACCACTCAACTCGATAGGGTCAACCACAAATTCCAGCCCCTCCGTCTCGGGCTCTTTCAAAGGCTCTACCTCAATTCCAGGGGCGTTTCCAATCACTTCAACAGCGAACCTCTTGGCTTCGTCTTCCCCTAATCCCCAACACACAAAACTACCGTTGGAAAAAACGAACACCTCTCCCTCTTTACCATCCTGACCCCATTTCGGCACCCACCACGACTCGTGGAGTGCCTGTGCGCGGGGTGGAAGATTGCTATGTCCGCGCAACCGCGAAAGCAAATATCGTTCAGAAGTTGCAAGGGTAAATACAGGTTGGATTTCCCCCCGGGTTGGCGTCGGATTGGAGCGTATCGGCAAAGAAGCTGACGCAGACCGACGAAGAGGAGTAGTTGCTTTTGGCTTTGCCTTGACGTCCGACAGCGCGTTTTCAGGATTGTTTGCATCGGGTCGCTGGCTAGAAAACGCCCTCCGCTGAAGAGCACGAGGCGGTGAAAGATGGCGCATGAATTGCCCATCTTTCAAGAAACCAAAGTTGAAATGCACTCTTTGACAAAACATGGAGGTCAGGAAGAGAAAAATCAGTAGGACACGCGTGATGTGACCCCTTACAATTGGTGTGACCTAATCACACCTCCTTCCCGTACCATGACTTCTTCACAGTCCGGTTCGTTGTCCACCCATGCATACCAGGACTCGACACCTATGCCGGCGGACGTCCCAAAGGTAGCAGAAATTGGCGTAACGAGTGCGCCGTTGAAGAGCGCGGCGTTCTTTTTGGGAGCGTATTGCAAAGAATTCAACGGTATGTTTGCTTGTTTAAGTGAATAAGGAGGCGAAGGAAGCTAATGTGTGGCCTGGATAGATGATTTTATGCTCTGTAAGAACGAGAGCCGTGATCCTGGACACTGTTTGAAGGAAGGGAGAAGGGTGACAAGGTGTGCGACGGATTTGTGAGTACCGTTCATTTATGACGGTTCCTTGGAAACATCCCACTGCATTGCTTCCTTTGGATTGGCCATACCGCGGCGAGTTGGGCTGCAGCTACGTTCAAACCGCTGTGTTTCCGGGTGTCCGGACGTCTTAATCGGGTGTGCAGTCAACCCAGGCGTGTAGGCGTGACTTTCTCCACTTCCTTACTTTTCGGATGGTCTCGACATGCAAATGGCCGCCGTATATTGCGACCCCATATCCCGTCTTTACTTCCACACTCATACTAATTGGAACCACGCGCAGAATAACAAAGATGCGGGAGAACTGCTTGCAACAATTCGAATCCCACTGGGAATGCTTAGAGCGCAATAACCAGGAAAGTAGTAATCCCAATCGTTACCACTGATTTCGAACCCTTCTTCATTTCAACACTGAGTGCCGTCTTTCGCAGGAATACCACCTCTGCCGCAAACCCGAACGAACACTCAACTCTTGCATGTTCGAGAAACTCGTGCGTCTCCCTTGTGTTTCTTTCGTGTTATCCCCTTTCTGACTTTTCCTGGCCAACAGGGCCTTACAAAAACGATCCCCGGCTCACCAGCAGGCAAATTACCGATACATGAAGTCCAAAACCCGATCTACAAGGGAATTCAGAAATGATGTTGGGGTGGCGGAGGAGGTCATGGAATGGCATTAGAAGACTTTGTTAGAAAGTATCTATCTACTGAACGCTGGTCATCCGTAGACAGTTCCGAGTGAGAAGGAACCGAGTGTGTCAGGGTTCAATAAAGTGAATTGAATTTCTAGAGTCGTGGCATGTCCACCCTCCTCCGCTTCCGCCCTTTCACCGCGAGGAACACCGTAAGATCTTTCACCCTCAACGCTCACCACCAACCGAACTCGGCGGTCAGCGCGCAACACGCGATTTACATCTCCAACTCCACAAATCCGTATTTCAACCTGACATTAGAGGACTGGTGCATATACCTTCTTCCCTTTTGCTCTCCCGATCGCGACTCAAATTCATTCAGGCTATTCAGACATAAATCGCCGTCGGACCCGCTCTTGCTCATATACCGCGACGAGCCGTGCGTCGTCATTGGCAGAAATCAGAACCCGTGGAAGGAGGTAAACTTCGACGCGCTACGTTCGCACCCAGGTGTTCCATTCCTAAGGAGAAGGAGTGGGGGTGGGACGGTCTATCATGTATGTCTTTTTCTCCACTTTTCACTCCGCGTTTCTCCTCGGTTAATGAGTTCTCAAGGACCTAGGCAATACAAACTTTTCCATTCACCTCCCGCGCACCTCCTTTGACCGCCATGTAACGGGGCAGATCGTCTTACGCGCCGTGCGTTCGCTGGGTGTTACGACGGCAGTTTTGAATGAGAGGAACGATATTTGTGTTGGGGCTGATAAGATGAGTGGCGTCCTTCATCGTGCCCCGCGTCTTGCAGGGTTTTGGCCCTTCGAAACATGCCTCTTACTCATATTTTCTAGCCTTCCTCCCATACTACATTCACTGAAAAAAGCAAGGCTGACAATGACATATTTGTAGACACGTCTCAGGCTCAGCCTACAAAATCGTAAATAAACGCGCCTATCACCACGGCACGATGCTCATCTCAACGCGGCTCGATACTTTGGGCGATTTATTACGTCCCAAGGATAAGGTATGTATTCATCGCTTTGCTCCTAGAGAAGGCTCAGACATAACATCGCTCATTTGAAGGATAGCATGGTTACAAAGGGCGTTGCATCGGTCCGCTCTCCTGTTTGCAACCTGCAGCAATACGACACAAATGTCACACATGAAGCGTTCACAGCTGCCGTTGTTAACGAATTTCAAAAAGAGTATGGAGTAAACGAGCAAGTAAGCCTCTACATTATATATGCGCACTTATTTCTCAAGAACCGGTTGCTTGTCTGCTAGCCATGTATTGTCCACGAAACCGACGACGTAAAAAACGTCGAATATATCCGGAAAGGCATGGCCGAGCTCCCGGTAACTCTTTTTCTCCCTCCCGTAAGACCTCCCCAAGTTGATTGATGTTCTGCTTCGCAGACATGGGATTGGGCCTACGGCCAAACGCCCGAATTTACATATACCATCAACCGTACATTCCCCTGGGGAGATGTTGTAAGCCCGTCTACCCCTTCCTTGTGCTGGTCTTCTAATCGCCACCCTTCCGCAGTCTGCTGAAATTCGCGCGAAACACGGAGTCATCCTCGACTGCTCAATCAAAGCTGCGGGCACCTCACACGGGGCAGTCCTCGAAGCGTTCGGTCAATCGTTTTACATAGGGAAACGCTATGGGTTCGTCGAGAATGATGAGGGTGCGGCGGATGAAGTGAAGGAGATTGCGGACGTGAAAGTGTGGTTGAGGGGTGCAATGTCTTGACTTTTCTTAGCTCACGGTATGAACAACGTAAATATCGAACTCAGCGCATTGTCAGCCTAGGCTGCTGGGTGTTTCTTAGAATCAATTGTTTCCTATGTAAATAATTTCTTCTATCAGCTTTATCTCTTCGAAATTCAGTCTACAAAACAAAGGAAAGTACTCCAAGCTGCGATTCTAATCTACTTCGTTTGATCGTTAATTTCCTCGCCAGCTTCACCCGCTCTTGACCCGCTCACTCTGTGGCTTACAAATCGGCCAGTTATATGGGGCGTCGTCGTTCGTGGGGGTCGTTTTCGTCCGTAGATGGGTCCCGTGTGTTTGGTTACCTAGATCACAGGGTCATGTCTGCTCAGTGCTCTGCGGCCTCGGATCGTCTGACCCAAGAGGTGTCAGATCCACCGATCCTGGCCGTCAGATCCACTTATGACAAAGCACAAGCGGTGATATCCGAAGGACGGCATGTCAGCGGCATCTAGCATTCCCATCAAATTCAAACAACTCCGCTGCACAAGCGTTTGAGTGTCGATTTTGAGCAAATTTTGAGTCCACTCGTGTACTACAGGATATATATATGAAACCTACCAGCTATTCATAGTACGCACGAAACTACACCCAATTAGAGGTAATGTAAATTCTAAAAAAGAAGCGAGGATAATATGGGAAGACAATTTCAACAAAAGACATTTGAGTTGGCAGTAACACTGCAGAAAACAAATGGAATCAATGGCATTCGTAATTGAATATGTGGGATTGGAATTTAATGATGAAATGACGAAGGATTGGTATTTTTTTTGAGGATTACCTCACTCATTGGGGATGGATAGAAGGTACAACTTACAACGGGTTTGCATGGTGCACATCAGTGATGGTGCTGACAGAGGATAGCCATCTGGAATGCCTAGTCTTATTCCTTCCTCTTCACTGAGAATGATTTATGAGAGATGAAGGGGAGTGTTGCCAGTAGGAGTTTTTTAGTCAATTTGATTGAATGAGGCTGGTAGAGTAGAATTGTCTGAAGAGAGAGAATGTGGTTTCACACTATGCACAAACTTATTTGACCATTTTCTGAAGCAAGGATGCGTCTGGAGATTCGAACAAAGGTGAATGCAGTACTCATGCCATTTTGATCTCACAGAATAAGCTGTCTCAAGCCGCATCATGCAAGATTCCCTAATATGGTATGAGGGTGGTACCCTCATGCTGTGGGAATAATGGTCGGGATCGGAAGATCTGATGCCTCTTGGTCTGACCCCCCAAAGGGTCGGCTACAGCCTACAAGCCAGGGCTTGTTGTACTTGTTTGCGCACTTAGACTGATGGGCCATGTAGCTTATTCAGCAAAGCCCACCTCATCAGACTACACAACACAATGTTATGTTATGTGTTTAAGCCATCTAGGAGACCTCCCCCCCTCTAGCACCTTCCAAATAAGGAAAAACACGTGATTATTCTGGCCACCGCCGCTTCCTACCATGCCCCAAAGTCCAGTGTTCTTTCGACATTCCTCATCAGAAAACCAATCCACCAAAGGTCATTCAAGGAGCCCACGACATGTAAGATGGTACTGATAAATGGAATCAGTGCCACACCTGCTTCGTCACCCTCTGTCTCTTCTGCAGACTCCTTGTCAACAACTCCATCAAGAGATCTAGTTAGGTCACAGTCAGGCTTTTCCGCCGAACAAGCACACAGACAACTCACCCCATTGCAAGTCTCGTGCTATGGCCTTCAGATATCACAAGGCCATCCTTTTTCTTTTGTTTCTTCGACATTCGTGCACCTTAGAAAGGTAAACTCCTTGCATCAGCACCATTTCTTCATCACTGATCTTGTAATGCTTTTTGTATAGCTCCACGTTTGTGCGTGGATGGTCTGCTGGGATATGCGACCTAAGGTTGTACTTCCAGACAGCCGGGGCATTGTATTACTGGCTGAGGGCAGAAAGTAATGTTAAAACTGGTAGATACAAGTCAAAAATGTAATACATTCAGCCTATTTATTTTAGATAAAGTTACGTGTTTAGAGGCCCTGCTGGACCCCCCTCCCCCCCAAGATGGTGTCTCGGAATTTACCAGTCAGTACCCCTTGCCGTCTACACCAAGTTTACACAACAACTTACGTAGATTTTTTCATAGAATTACCAATGGCTCAAATAGGTTTCTGTGAATTGTAAAAACAGTGGAAGGTTTCAAATTTCAGACAACTTTCGTTAAAGATACCCCAAGTTCTAAATGTGGAGTGACGGAATCAACACCACCAAACACTTTACCAAATAGAGTGTTCACACTGAAGCCTTAGGCCCTTAGACGGTGACGGATTTCATGAGGAGTAATTTTACATTGTTCTGTTTCAAATGTACATATATGAGTACATAGTGAAAATTGGAAGGAAGATCTTACAAAATCAAGCTAAGCATTGGCTAAGCATTCCGTGATGAGTAAGCATGAGGAACGAGTGCATGCTCATATTAGGATAAGATAACAATGCGCGTCAGAACAAGACATTTGACTTAGAGATGCTAATATAAGTCTATGCTTTGGGGGAGTGCTTCTCCCCATCTTATGGATCTGGTTCTGATGTGCAGAAACTCCTACCTTAAAATTTTTGAATGTCTTCCCGAGGCTTCTTGTGCTCCACACCTCACGCCATGACCGACTCCACAGTAACTGACACTTCCATCACCCCTCAGCCTCGTGCCCCATGCACCCATACTTCACTGGCCATCATCCAGCTCCTGAAAAGTCTTTCCCTGCCAAACATTTTACAAAAAAACAAGAAGATTGAAATCGATAACGACGCCAGATCCACCATGACCTTTAGTGTTTGAAAGTCCGGTTCGGTCCGGTTTTTTGATGCCCAGGGGCATTAACCGTAACCGTAACCGGTCTGCCTTTTCACAAGAAGTCAAAAGACCAGACCGGACCACAAAAAGACTGCAGACCGCAGTTTTTTGCAGTCTATAGACCGGTTTTGGTCTGCATCGGTTTTAACCGGTTTATGACCGGTCTTTAGGTTAATATTTTAAGATTATGAATCGGTAAATTTATTAACATCTCTATTAGCTTCAAAACGAGCCAAGAACGTCAAATTTCGTTAGGAATTGGTGCTTCTATAAAATAAGTCTGGTACATCTATTATTCCCAAAAGTAATTTACATTTTAATTCGTATCTCTCTCGTTTTTTTACCAAATCGTACGTTCTTGGGTGCGTTTTAAAGGGTATTTAAGGGGCTACAAAAGACCGGTCCAAGCCGGTCAAGACCGGTTCACGTTAACCGGTTTTTTTGCAGTCTTTACATCTCAAAAATAAAAGACCGTAACCGCAGGTCCAGTCTTTTGCGGTCTTGGTCCGGTCTGGTTACGGTCTTTTTCCAGTCACAAGACCGGACTTCCAAACACTAATGACCCAGTGCATCACCCAAAACTGGGATCAGAAGCTGCTTCGTTGATCACGATTGATCCCGAAGATCTTGCTCGATTAAGGATCCTGTCCTTCTTTGCTTCCGTTTGCAAGCATATTTATAATAGTTTGGCGAGGTGCCTTGCTGATGATGAGCTTAAAGAAAAGGAGGAGAAAAAAAGGAATGATGATGACATTCCTGCAGAAGATCTCAGGCTTTCTAAAAGGCGATGTATGGATGGGACCAACCATGTAGAAAGAATTGTTGGAGAGCCCATTCCTATTGAATTCTCCCAAGCTTTGTACGACACTGAAATCTGTGTTGCAGTGCCACTTCCTTTCTTCCTGACCCGAAATCTCTGAACTTTGATTGATGAGGCATCAACCCTTCCTACTGTCAAATCAAACCCTGCACCTGGGGAAACTAAGGGTATTTATATTCTTAATATAGACAAGCTTTCAAATCGTTTTGGAAAGGAATTGTCCCTGACATGCAGTCAGTGGTCAGAGGCAGCGGCCAACATGTGGAGTTTTCAAATCTCCAGGGACAAGTCCGGCGCTGATGGTGAACACACCACTTGGTTTGAGAAATATTTCAACTTTTTCAACATGCTAAATAAAAGGGATGAACTCTACGATGCTTGGAAAAAAATGGAGCTTGAATTCCGACAAGATCACAGAAGCTGCCACCTTAAATTCAGTGCATCAGATTATGACAAGGCTCTTGGTTTTAGTGTTTGGAAGTCCGGTCTCGTGACTGGAAAAAGACCGTAACCAGACCGGACCAAGACCGCAAAAGACCGGACCTGCGGTTACGGTCTTTTATTTTTGAAATGTAAAGACCGCAAAAAGACCGGTTAACGTGAACCGGTCTTGACCGGTTTGGACCGGTTTTTTGTAGCCCCTTAAATACCCTTTAAAACGCACCCAAGAACGTACGATTTGGTAAAAAAACGAGAGAGATATGAATTAAAATGTAAATTACTTTTGGGAATAATAGATGTACCAGACTTATTTTATAGAAGCACCAATACCTAACGGGATTTAACGTTCTTGGGCTCGTTTTGAAGCTATTAGAGATGTTAATAAATTTACCGATTCATAATTTTAAAATATTGGCCTAAAGACCGGTCATAAACCGGTTAAAACTGATGCAGACCGAAACCGGTCTATAGACCGCAAAAAACCGCGGTCTGCGGTCTTTTTGCGGTCCGGTCTGGTCTTTTGACTTCTGGGGAAAAGGCAGACCGGTTACGGTTACGGTTAACGCCCCTGGGCATCAAAAAACCGGACCGAACCGGACTTTCAAACACTACTTGGTTTGACCAAGGAGAGCCACAAAATCCAAAAGGAGTTTCAAGACCTCCTTGCTTCCCAGACGGCAGTGCAGCGGTCAGGGCCATCCTACCGTGGTAATTCCGGCTCTTCCTCACAAAGGAACTGGCCACGAGGTCCTCTCTTACCCAACTCTTACTCTCAGCCCTTTCCATCAGGCAGCAGCAAGCCCTCCTCCAGCGCCGTCTGCCTTATCTGCGCACAAGGGGGGCACAACATCTTCTTCCACCTCAAAGCCACCGTCGTCATCAAGTTCGCGGACGGCAAACCAGTTTGGGCAAAATGTAGCCCAGGCTCTGGTCTCGTCACCCCCAACAACCAGACAATTTGCATCAACTGGAACGTTCGGGGCGCTGACGCCGTCCCCCAGTGCAGTTCCCTGCACAAAGATGACTGCCTCCACCTATGCTCCTTCTGTGGAAGCAAGAGCCACCATGCTCTCTCTTGGACCTGCCATGTCAAAACTGCTTGAGGAATTTCTTTCTGTGTCTACTCCCCCTTGTCTTTCATACACCGATTTTTCCTGTTCTGTCTTCCCTCGCCTTCCTCTGCCCTCATCTTTCACCTCCCACTCTTCGATTTTTGAACACATTCCTCACCCTTACAACCCTGATTCCTTTGAATCCCTCTTGCTCAAACACAACCTTTCTTCTTACTATCCTCTCCTCCCTTCTAATCTGAGGCACAGTTTTCCCCTCAGACGCATGCCTGCTTTGACACATGGCGTTGTCCTTCCTAATAATCCCTCCACTCACGATTACATGTCTGATATCCAGAACTACCTTCAAAAAGAGCTCCTTGCCGGCAGGATGTCCAGTCCTTTCTCGCGCACAGAGACAGAGCTGATCATGCGTGGCCCTTTCCAGTCTTCTCCCCTCATCGTTTCACTTCAGCCCCAGCAACACAGTATGCCTGACAAGGTCAGAATCTGCAGGCACCTCTCCAAAGCCTCCAAACTGCATGCCTCCATCAATTCACATATCCACTAGTGGTATACACTCTTATGATAAAAACCAGACACATGCCTGGAAGGTGATGTGTATAATGCCTAGAGGTTCAATGAGACAACTCATTATTTTGTCTAGTATTTTCATTCATTAAGTTCCCTGTGTATTTCATTTGGTTTTTTCATTAAATGGCCTAGGTGATCTCATTAATATTGTATTGCGATTTCCTGCAATATTTCATTCATTATCTCTGGATATCTCATTTTGCTTTTCATATGAAAGCCTGGCGCTTTCAATGAATATTTCATTCTTAGCTCCATGACATTTCATTGGAGTTTTCATATATATATCTGGCGCTTTCATTGTTAGCCCCAGGATATTTCATTGTGCTTTTCATCTGAATGCCTGGCACTTTCAATGGATATTTCATTCTTGTTCCTAGGATATTTCATTGCACTTTTCATAGATATACCTGGTGCTTTCATTGGATATTTCATTGTGCTTTTCATATATATCCCTGGCACTTTCATTGGATATTTCATTGCGCTTCTCATTTGGATGCCTGGCGCTTTCAATGGATATTTCATTCTTATTCCTAGGAGATTTCATTGCACTTTTCATATGTGTACCTGGTGCTTTCAATGAATATTTCATTTTTAGCGGCAGCTGACCTTTCAGGGTCCAGGGTGCATTTCCAAATGTAAAATGGCAATAAAATCAGGAAAAATTAGGGCTCATTGCTGATCATCATGTTGGGTAACATTGTCAGGGTCCAGGGTCCAGTTCCAAATATGGTAATATATCCAAAAATAGCCAGAAAATAGCGGAAAATTTGAATATATATAAAAAATGGTGTACAGAACATCAGGCCCAGTGAAAATTGACCCTAAAAAATGGCCAAATGGATCGGTGGGGCCCGATCTGAACAGGGGAGATGGCCGGAAATTGGCAAATATATCGATTTGATCCAGAGGAACCCGATCTGCACAGGGTCAATTTTCACTGGGCATCAGGCACTGCCTTCAGGGTCCACTTCAGGTTCCATCCCAAAAGGGAAATATCACCTGGTTTGACCAAAAAGTGAAGAAAACCAAGCGGAGAATGATTTTACCTATCAGGGTCAATGTAATGGGATGTTGGGATGATGGTCACATGACCAATTACCAAAAATGGTCAAAAACAAAAGTTGTAGCCCTACACTGTAGCTTCCTGAATCTGTTCAAATTATGTTCTGAAGTGCTCCCATTGTGGAGATATGAGGTAAAGCAATCCCAAAAGTGTTGCGTTTTTTTTTTGTTTTTTGCATTTTTCTGCATGAAAACAAAACCAAACAATATAATTTCAGTATATTTAGAAAGCTAAAAGAAAGGGCTACAACTATTGTATCACGGGGAAAATGACCAAAAAAGGAAGGTGCATGCCCTAGAAAAGGAATGGTCAGATATAAACTACCAAGTTTACTGATAGACTACAAAAAAGTCGGACTCAACTACAAAGTTTACTGATAGACTGCATAAGACTACAAAAGTTGGATATAGACTACAAATTTTACTGATACACTACAAAAGACTACAAAAGTTGGACTTAGACTACAAAGTTAGGGTTAGGGCTAAAAGGTTATCCAAAGTCAACCTAGCCCATCCATCCCATACATGGCACATATTTGATGGGGAAATGGCTGGGGAATATACAGATACATTGCAGGGACTCTATTCCATGTTTAGTTTGAGGAATCATATGCAAAAGAGAGCATGAGAGCCTTTAGAAAAGGTTGTCCTGTCCACTGTTTTAGACTACAAAAGTTTGTAGTGTCTGCTTTTGTCATCAGAAAAGTTTGTAGTGTCTGCTTTTGTCATCAGAAAAGTTTGTAGTGTCCGCTTTTTAGACTACAAAAGTTTGTAGTGTCTGCTTTTTCATTTGAAAAAGTGTGTAGTGTCCGCTTTTTTTTAGACTACAAAAGTTTGTAGTGTGCGCTTTTTCATTAGAAAAGTTTGTAGTGTCCGCTTTTTGAGACTACAAAAGTTTGTAGTTGACATGTAGGTTATGGTGTCCTTGGCCCTGTCTAGGTTATGGGGATGAGGTTGAAGGATTGACATGATCTTACACATTGCCATACATGGTCACCTTACAACATGACTTAACTTGAGGACATCTCCCAGAATGAATCAGCCCATCATCCTATAACCCTCAAAGACCTGATATCAAAGTTGACTATGTTTGGGACAGGCCAGTAGCTATCAATGTGAAAGCAGACAGTGTGAAAGCAAACTTGGGCATGACATGAAAAACTGATGATGTGGCAATAGCAATCCTTCAGCCATATCCCCACATGAACTTATAGTTATGTTTTGAGATAGGACAGTAGGTATCAATATGAAAGGCTTTAGAATAGCCTTTCCTAATGTGAAAGACAACTTGTGCATGATGTCAAAAACTAATGCTGAAGCACTGGCAATATGTAAGATCATCAACCTCATCCCCATAACCCAGACAGGCCAAGGACACCATAACCTACATGTTAACTACAAACTTTTGTAGTCTCAAAAAGCGGACACTACAAACATTTGTGGTCTAAAAAGCGGACACTACAAACTTTTGTAGTCTAAAAAATAGTCTATAAAAGCGGACACTACAAACTTTTGTAGTCTAAAAAGCAGACACTATAAACTTTTCTAATGAAAAAGCGGACACTACAAGCTTTTGTAGTCTAAAAAAGCAGACACTACAAACTTTTGTAGTCTAAAAAGCAGACACTATAAACTTTTCTAATGAAAAAGCGGACACTACAAGCTTTTGTAGTCTAAAAAAGCAGACACTACAAACTTTTGTAGTCTAAAAGAGTGGACAGGACACCCTTTTCTAATGGCTGCGATGCTCTCTTTTGCATATGATTCCTCAAACTAGACATGGAATAGGGTCCCTGCAATGTATTTGTATATTCCCCAGCCATTTCCCCATCAATGTATGGGATGGATGGGCTAGGTTGACTTTGGATAACCTGTTAGCCCTAACCCTAATTTTGTAGTCTATGTCTGACTTTTGTAGTCTTTTGTAGTCTATCAGTAAACTTTGTAGTCTGAGTCCGACTTTTTTGTAGTCTATCAGTAAACTTGGTAATCTATATCTGACAATTCCTTTTCTAGGGCATGCACCTTCCTTTTTTGGTCATTTTTCCCATGATACAATAATTGTAGCTCTTTCTTTTAGATTTCTAAATATACTGAAATCATATTGTTTGGTTTTGTTTTCATAGAGAAAAATGCAAAAAACAAAAAAAAACACGACACTTTTGGGATTCCTTTACCTCATATCTCCACAATGGGAGCACTTCAGAACATAATTTAAACAGATTTAGGAAGCTACAGTGTAGGGCTACAACTTTTGTTTTTTGACCATTTTTGGTAATTGGTCATGTGACCATCATCCCAACATCCCATTACATGGACCCTGATAGGTAAAATCATTCTCCTCTTGGTTTTTTTTCAGTTTTTGGTCAAATCTAGTGTTTAAAGGTTCAGTCCATAGGACCGCAAAAAACCGGTGGACTGAACTGAACCGGACCATGGTCCGGTCTTTTTTTCGGTTGCAGTTGCCCCAATTTGGGGTTGGTCCGGTTGCCGGTTGCCTCATTTCGAAAATCTTTTAAAACCGTTCAAAGACCGGTTTTAATCGGTTGCAACCGGTTAAACGGTCACGTGCGTTACATAACCTTGTAACCACGTTTATTGCCTTTTATTGGGTTTTTGTTTCATCAAAAACGGTTAAGAATTGAGAAAGATATAACCAAATCCATATTTTACCCGAGTCTCTAGGAGATGTAATTCGGTTTCAGTCATAGCTATGTCAAATCTTCATTAAATCTCTTGAAAATTGGTAGAATGATGGGTATTTATATGCTTTACTATTTTATATAACCCGTTTATTTTTCAGAGTAATAATGGTTGAGATACAAATGGTTTATATTGGTACAATAAATTATACGCAAAAAAACCGGTCTGGATCGGTCTGAACCGGTATCATGGACCGCAAAAGACCGGTCCTAGGTGGTTCGGTTCGGTTCCCTCAATATCTGGGTCGGTCCTGGACCGGTTGCGGTCCACGGTTGCGCGTTTTCGGGGCAAAAAACCGGACTGAACTGAACCTTTAAACACTAGTCAAATCAGGTGATATTTCCCTTTTAGGATGGACCCTGAAGTGGACCCTGAAGGCAGTGCCTGATGTTCTGTACACCAATTTTATATATATTCAATTTTTCTGCTAAAAATGAAATATTCATTGAAAGCGCCAGGTACACATATGAAAAGTGCAATGAAATCTCCTAGGAACAAGAATGAAATATCCATTGAAAGCACCAGGCATTCAGATGAAAAGCACAATGAAATATCCTGGGGCTAACAATGAAATATCCAATGAAAGCGCCAGGTATCCATATGAAAATTGCAATGAAATATCCTGGGGTTGAGAATGAAATATATATTGAAAGCACCAGGTATCTATATGAAAATTGCAATGAAATATCCTGGGGTTGAGAATGAAATATATATTGAAAGTGCCAGGCTTTCAAATGAAAAGCACAATGAGATATCCAGAGATAATGAATGAAATATATATTGAAAGCGCCAGGCTTTCATATGAAACTCGCAATGAAATATCCTGGGGTTGAGAATGAAATATATATTGAAAGCGCCAGGTATCCATGTAAAAATCCCAATGAGATATCCTAGAACAATGAGATATGCGATCTCATTGAACCTCTAGGCATTATACACATTGCCCTCCAGGCATATGTCTGGTTTTTATCATAAAAGTGTATACCACCCATCACATATCCGCAAAGAGGATTTCCCAACACGATTTGATTTGGCATCAAAAGTGGCTGAAATCGTGAGTCTTCCCTTTCTCAGTCTCTTTCCCCCCATTTTCTACTTCCTCCTTATATATCCCTTTTGCGTTTCGTGCAGGGGGATGTTTTCTTCTTGCCTGCCATATGCAGATTGAGATATTGGCACTCCTTGTGTGTTATCTTGGGCTCCTGCCCATTTCTTTCTTGCGCACACTTGTGTGTAGGGCACCCTAGTGCCTCTACTTGGACATCTCATAATGTATTCTTCGCGCAAGCTCATGCATGAAAACACTGCTTGTGTTTCCTCTTTATGAGCATCTCATGATGCTCTTCTCTCTGCAGCGTCTTGTCCACTGTGGTGTACCTCATGGTACTTGCCCTTTTCCATCACTCCTATCATCGCTATCTACCTTTCCACATCACCGACGCTTACACTTACACATAGATTGCACTCACTCCTCCTGGGACTCAGGCTTGCACATTGGTCATTAAAAACTTCCATCGCACCTGCCCTGTATTACCTTCCCACAAGCCCTGGCTCATTGTCCAAGGCATTGCTGGTCAATTCTTTATTGACCACATGCATCCTTTTGGCACCACTTGTGCTAGCAGTAACGCTGGCATGATCACTAATGCCATCATCGACATTTGGAAGGCAGAGGGCGTCTTCCCTTCCCAAAATACGAAGACGATTTAAAAGTCTTTCGTACCCCTTCATCTACGGGCACTTTCCATGATGGAGACTTCTCATTAGGGACTGTCACAGATAGCTAAAGCCCGGGTGAACCTGAAATCCACCCATATTTGGACTCAACTGATGGATTCGGGTAAGTACCCGAACTATCCACAGGTATCCGTGGGTAAATTAGATATTTTTAGACCTTCTTGAGATATTTTGAGCATACATGCCTGGAATAGATAAGAGTGTTATTTGTACCCCCAACTCCCTTCCACCACGACAGAATGCTATCACAACAACTTCCTGGCCCCTGCTGCTTGTGGAAGGGGTCCAAATTGTGACCTGGGCTTTGTTCCCAGCTGTCACCCAAGCTTGTCACCAGAAATCTTTGAAATCCTGTTAATGAATTCAATTTTTAGTGAAAGCAATCACAATATGCCCCAATAAAAAAACAGGAGAACATTCAAATTTACCTTGATGAACCCAGAGGTATTGAAAGAACAATTTTGGTGACACAATGTGTTACAAAAACCTATTTAAGAGGAAAAGAAATCATTGTCCATCTTTTTTCAATCATTTGTGTAACTTTATTGAAGCTGGGTAGAAGGAGAATTTAATCAAGAATCTAAGAGCCATTTCTGCTCTGAATGTTTGAAAGTTGATATTGTGCTGGGTGAAATTGATCTGATTGTGACCAGTGGAGAATGCCCACTCTGCATCCACAGAAGTAGCTGCATCAATTGAAAGTAAAGGAAAATAAATGTGAATAATGCTGCTTACCTGGGGCTGAGCAGAAATCAGAACCCATTCATGAAAGTTGCAGTCAGGAATGTGATGCATTGTGCCTGTACATCATATAACCTCCCATTTCCTTCATTGTTTCTGTTGCTACCCAACCTAAATATCAATTGTTCTCAAAAGCATTTCTCTGAAACTGAAAATAAATACTCTCAAGATGGCCAAGGCATGCTAATACACACCCCCAACACTCTCTGTGATCAAGGCTCAGTTACAGCAGCATTATACAAGGAGAAAGACCTCAGATGATGATATATAAATAACTTTAGTTTCAATATACTCAATTTAAATAATATATGAATGACTTTTGTTTTAATATGAATTCTCCTGAATTTTCGCTTTCTAACACAATTTTTTTCATAAAGAACGGACAGGAAATGAACGAGATACACTCATTTATATAGCTACTTGGTCACCCAGGCTGTTTACCCACGGATATATCCGTACTGTGCCTTATCTGATCCGTGGGTGGGAAAATCCATGGATCGGGTACGGTTAATACCCGGGTATATCCATGACAGTCCCTACTTCTCGTATGATTACGACTGCAGCGAAATGCTATGCCATATCGCTCCCTTGGGCATCCCCTGGCATGATGAGAAAGGTGATGATCACTTTCTTTTTGTTACCACTTTTATTGGTTTTCGCTGGGACATTCCACGAAAGCTTGTCAGCCTCCCTGATGACAAGCGTCTGAAGTTTCACAAGCGTGTTCGTCGATTCCTCAATGATTTCCAAGGTCTTACTTGCTCTCCTTCTTCTTTGACACTTTCTCATTTATTTTCAAAGGTCGTCGTTGCACTGGGGGCATTGGCCTATTTATTCACAGAAGATATTGAGAATAAATCAGAGATAAAATAATAAATTGTTCAGGGATAATATCAGCAAGGAAATTAAGAAGAAATTCAAAATTTCTTCTTCAATAACATCAGCATCTAACTATGGCTTAGATTGTGAATATAATAAAAATTTCTTCCGAAGATGCAAGGCTGAGGATATGGAGAAGATATTGTGACATGTCACGCCTTTCACGTGGTTTTTGGGCCCGACTCCCGATCTGTTGCCAATCTTTCTGGCGCTCCGCCCTCAGACTACGCTATTTTATCGTGCTTTCCTCAGCGCATGAATATCTCGAGCCTGCTAATGAACTATGAGAGGGAACACCCGCCGGAATTGACCCAAGACCCGCCCGACCCAGAGAAAGCTTTTCCGTCTCCCCCTATTTCCATCCTCTTCGCCCTACAGTCCCCATCGTCGGTGTCCATCCTCAAGGAGACTCTACAGTCAGTACTCCACCAACCGACAATACTCCACTTATTTCTCCACCCATCCCTCAAATTTCAATTCAGGTGCATAAACTCTACCTTCACTCTACCTTCCCACTTTATTCTCGACCACTTGTGCTGATGCATGTGTTCATTGGATACGTGTCGAACCTCTACTTCCCCCCAACATTATGCAGGTTGGTGTTAGGAGGGTCAGCTATCTCTTATTGGCTTTTCATGGCAGTAAGTTTCCCATCTTTCCTTATGATGAACTTTCGGAACTAATGAGGATGGTTAAATGATAGGTCACAGTGGTACCTGTAATTCAAGCAGGTAAGGGCTGGAAGGGCACTGGCTTCTTTGCCATATCTGTTGTGGTTGGTATCACACCTGAAATGCTTCCCAAGGTTGTGGTGAGTTCACCCCACTTGGTCTATGCACCATATTGAGTTGACATCGTAGGCCGCCAATTTTGCACACTCGGCTGTGCGAGTGGCACGTAAAAAAGTGATTGTCAAAGTTTTTGAGGCGATTCAAAGCCTTGGTGCTGTCAATATCCTCTGCTCAGATAAGACGGGCACTCTGACAATCGACCTTGTCCGAGTATCTGGCTCGACTCCCGGTTCTGGGGAGCCTTCAGATCTGCCCATTAAGCTAGCCTAACTGAACCCTGCATTGCAAACTGGAACCATGAGGCCCATCAATCGCGCCATCATCGACTTCTTCAAATTTCAAAAACGTACCTTTCAAGCCTGCTGAGGATGGCAGTAGTGAAGCTGAAAATAATGTCAAAAATCGAGGAGTGGAACAAATTGGCTGAAGTTCCTTTTGATTCTACATGTCGCCTGCTCTCAGTTTTCGTCTTTCACCTCCAAGCGGGAATCGACGAGAAGGGTTTGTTGGTCACCAAAGGAGCAGTCGAGGAAGTGCTTGACTGCTGCACTTAAATGTACAACCATGCCTCATCTTCCTCCTCTCCGTCCATCACTGTACATATACCTCATGTAGCCCATGAGGCAATCTATCTCTTTTACTACCATATCGTCTGCCCTACTTGGCTCCAAAAGCCCTACTAACGGCTTTCATCCAAGCAGTAGGCGATACGAGTAAGGGGACGTTCCGCATTCTACGATCAGAGCACTCTCCACCGGGACTGTCCGTGGAGATCGGAGTACGGGTACTGTGAACAGTCACGTTCCATGACTCTGAGCGTCTGATCCGTCAACTGAGAGACCTACTTCGTGGGTCGTCACACCTCTGTTCGCGTTGTCCGCTAGGTGCTCCAACAGCCGTCCCGCTACCCGAGTGACACTAGCATCGAGTAGCGTTCCACAAAGGTGGACACTGTGGGATCGGTTGATCCATCTGGCCGACAACTCAACCTCATCCTTCTGATCAGTTACGACTATCTCATCTCTTCGAACATACACTAAAAGCCGACACCCTGTCACACTATCGCTCTACGAAATCGACTCCCCCGGTGGTCTCTAGGGGGGGGCAAGCCCGCTTTCTCTTCAACTAGACCTTCTTTTTCTTCAGCGCCATCCGGAGCTGTCAAAGCTCTCAATAAGGCTGACTCGACTACGATTGCTGCCTCAGAAACTCCTGCTCCTGTCCCATCTGATTCGCCCTGGAGGAGAACGACTTTTTCTCAGACTATGTCTTCCACGTCGACTAAAAACAAAACGACCCTCCCGACGCGAGAACAACCTCCGCATCAGTCATCACTAATACCGAGACCGAAGGTATCATCTCACTCCCCTGCGCCAAGGATGTCTTCAAAGAATCCTTCCCCTTCCACGACGAAGCCAGACGAGTTACCACAACCGACCTCTGCCACCCCATTGCCCGCCGACGAGGAATCTATGGACAATACGGCAACCTTGCGTCGAGGAATGGAGAGGGGATACGCCCTCTCACCGATGTATAGCCTCATAATCGAATACAACCGTGAGCAAGGCGGTAACTTTTCCACCGCAGCTGAAGTTTCTTGGATCCTTCAGCAACCTACCTTGAAGCCTAGCGATATCGTTCGCAAGAAAGATCATGACGACCCCTATACTATGATTGCGGTGGGCGAAACCCGATTACGTCGAATGCTCCGGGTGGTCACTGAGCTACAAACCTTTCTCGATAGAATGGCGAACCTGATAGAAGAGCGGGATAACGCGTTTCGCATTGACCCTCAAGACACAATGACAACCGCCCTACAAGGCTGTGAGAGCCGATCTCAGCTAGAAGTTGCGCACGCGATTCTCTTCAAGCGCCTCTTGACAGCTCAACAAACCGTTGCTAAGTATGAAGCTCAATATCAGGACGCCGATGCTCTGCTATCGCCAATATCGACAGTCCCTGATCTTTACGACGAATTCGACAGACTCGACGGCGTGGATAGCCGCATGAGATTCATGTTGTAGAAGATACCGCACCACCAAGGTCATCTCACTTCTGCGGCGAAAACAGCAGTTGAGCAAGGGCTCAGCTGGGATGTAATCCACCCTACGCTTCCTCTGTCCACCGAACCGCAGTCTCAATTGCAAGCTCTCTCATCCTTCACTTCCTTAGAACCCGGTACTCCGCACCAGTCGGTCAAGGAGGGCAAAAAGAAGGCGGAATGGGGCGAAGCATCCCCTTGGGACGAAAGATCTTCGAGCATGGAACGGGGAAGGGATAACAACCAAGGGCTTGAGCCTTCCTTTGGCTTTCAGACGCCATTCAAAGGCAGCGTTAGGTTCTTTAACGTTTCCAACAGCCCTGACCAAACGGCTTATTTCTCTACACCAGGGGTAGCGCCTACGACGGACGTTACTGTGGGGCTCGCCACGCCCTCTACAACCCAATTCTCGGACAATGTCAAAGGCAAGACGTCGAATGTCAATCAACCGCGTCTAGCGTTGATGTCTTCGAAGAACGATTCACCACCCATTCGCCCTAATGATCCCTCGTCATCCGAGGGAGGACCTCCACCAAACAACGATCCTCCGGGAGGAGGTGGCGGAGGTGGAGGGGGCGGAGGAGGAAATGGATTTCCTCCCCATTGGCCGCTGCCCGGCAACTCCAACGTCTCACCTCCTGGCGGAACTCCTTATCATGGAGGAGCTGGGGGTGACCCAGGAGGAGGAGGCGGTGGTGGTGGACCTCCATACCCGGGAAATCAAACAGGACCGCCAGCCCCATATGGAAACATACCCGTGTCTATCAAGACAGAACTGAAAGTCGAACAATTACCAGAATGGGATGGAAATCATTGGACAGCCATAGATTATTTCTGGGAAGTCCAACAGTTAGCTCATTTGGGAGGCTGGATTCTGGAGGCCCTAGGTTACTGGTTATGGTTCCGGTTGAAGGACAAATCACCAGTTAAATCGTGGTTCATTACATTACCTCTGAACTACCAAACTTACATGCGCTCGCATTATCTCAAGTTCCTAAAAGGCATCAAAGACGGATACTTAGGTCACCGTTGGCAGCTCAAAATGAACAATTATTACAATTCCCAGCATTTCCGGGAAAGAAATCACGAAAGAGAGAGCCCATCGGAATTCATTGTCAGACGTATAGTTTATACGCGTATGCTTTTATCCATCAGTGGAGGGCCCCTAGAGGTCTTCTACATCATGAGGAAAGCCCCAATAAGCTGGGGACCCATTCTACTCATAAGCAGCATCAAGGATTCGAGCGAACTCTACTCTCGAGTGACTGAACATGAGGAAGCGCTGTTGGAAGCGTTCCGCGTTTCAAAAGGGGGTCAAGCCCCATCGATCAACAATATCGTCAGCCAGCTGAGACAGATGGGTCTCATCCCGGATAAAGATAAGGAGAAAAATTTTTCCGCTACAAGTTCCTATCAACCCTACCAACGCCGCGCTAACTTAGCAGAGTACCCTAATACTGGTCAAAGCACGGAGGAAGCAATCTTCCCCTCTGTTACAATTCCTTCTTCCACGGGCGAAGGAAACCAACATATCCTACGCGAAGCGTACCAAGTCTTGAAGAGACGTCAACGCGCTCCACCAGTGGGAGGGTATCCCTTTCCTAAGAATGATCATGTCACTACGAAGATGGGTAAGTTACCCCCATCGCCCTGCAAATGTTGTGGGAGTGAGAACCACTGGGACAAGGAATGTCCGGACCATGACACTTGCCTTGAGAGAGCGAAGCGAACGGCTAACGTAGCGCAACTCTGGTCCGAAGACGAATCCGAAAAAGCCTATGCGACTGCGTATTCGGTTCTCCTCAATGAGAGAATAGCGGGAGACGTAGTTAACCAACCTCTACTGGAAGAAAGTTTCACCCAGCAGGGTTTTAAGTCGGCATCGTCTTTTTCACAGGTAACTGAGGGAGAAACGAGTAAGTCCAGGGAAGGGATCTCAGAAAGAACACCACGTACGACCATAGAAGAAGTAGACGACGAGGATTGGTTGGCCTATCAAGCCAAACCAAAGTCCTCGGATTTCCTCATGGAAGAAACAGTACCAACGAAAGAAACTTTCGCATCCCAGACAAATAAGGAAGAGGAAAGGGTAGAACCGAACTTTAGATCTCCTTCCTCTCATGAAGAAGCTGAAACGCCTCCCGTACCTTCGGAACTACCAGGACCTCCCATTCCAGATATCAGAGTCAAATTGAAAAAGAGACGTTTCGCCCCAGCAGGCGCTTCAGCGGTAGGATTGTCGGTAGTGGCCGCTCAGGGATGGGTCGGTTCGACTAGAAACAAGCCTATCGACATCAGGCTGGATTCTTGTGCAGATGTCACTTTGATCTCGCAAGAATATCTGGAAAGCCTGCAGGATCGACCTACCTGTCAGAATGGATTAAAAATGAACTTGTGGCAGCTTACCGACAAGGACGCTACTCTTCAAGGCTACGTGCGTATTCCGATATTCTTTCAGTCCGCGGGAGGGGTGCTTCTCGAAACGGAAGCGGAGGCGTATGTGGTTCCAAATATGACAGTTCCTATCCTATTGGGAGAGGATTATCACCTGAACTACGAGCTTATCGTTGCTCACAAGATAGACTTCTGCTCGGTTGTTAACTTCGCAGGAGTACCTTATTCAGTTTCAGCTCGAGGGGTCAATAGGACAAGGGACTTCGAGCGAATGCGCCAAAGCGCTTGCACGGCTGCTAGCTTCATCAAAGCGAAGCTACACAAACGCAATAAAGCGAAGAAAGCGAGGAGAACCAAAAGCTTCGGCGTCGAGAAAAGAACCATTCGAGCGGCTGAGGATTATCGCCTTCGTCCCGACGAATGCCGTCGGATTAAGGTGGATGGTCACTTCGAGGAGGATAAGACATGGCTGGTAGAGAAGAATGTCCTAGCCGCCGCCGACGATTCAACATTCGTCATACCTAACGTGCTAATTTCAGCAGCGAATCCTTGGGTCCCAGTCTCGAATCCGTCACCTCACCCTAAAATGATCAGGAAAGGGGACGTAGTAGGATATTTGACGGACCCACAGGGATACTTTGATGCCCCACAGACGACAGAAGAGCGAGACAAGTTAGTCAAAATGGCGGAAGCGTTAGCAACAATCATAGCGATCTCCTCAAACGATAGCAACACAGACTCGCCCACGCAAGGAAAGCCTGAAGAACAATCCGAGCAATCAGCGCCCGACAATGAGCAAGGTGTCAAGGAGACAGACGAACCTGAATCCTATGGTCCGAAGACGGCTGAACTTCCCGACTCAACGGAGTACCCCTTGCACAGGATGCGGGAATTCCTAGACGTAGGATCTCTCCCAGAACATTTGCAAGAACGAGCTTGGGAGATGTTGGAAAAACGCAAGAAGGCGTTTGGATTTGACGGTCGCTTAGGTCATCACCCAAGCAAGGTCCACATCAGGACGGTGGATGGGCAAGTCCCAATAGCCATTCCAATGTATGGGGCATCACCAGCGAAGAGGGCGGTTATGGACGAACAGTTGGAGAAGTGGTTCGAACAAGACGTTATAGAACCGTCAAAAAGTCCATGGAGTGCTCCCATTGTCATTGCTTACCAAAACGGCAAACCACGGTTCTGCGTAGACTACAGGAAATTGAATGCCGCTACAATTCCTGATGAATTTCCGATCCCCCGTCAATCAGAAATTTTGTCCTCCTTGTCCGGGGCACAGGTTTTATCGTCGTTAGACGCGCTGTCAGGTTTTACACAACTAGAAATGGACACAGACGACGTTGAAAAAACAGCCTTTAGGACTCATCGGGGGCTCTTTCAATTTAAACGAATGCCTTTCGGGTTGAGAAACAGACCCTCTATTTTCCAGAGAGTCATGCAGGGAATTCTCACCCCGTACTTATGGATCTTTTGCCTAGTTTACATTGATGATATAGTGATTTATTCCAAGACCTACGAAGATCACATCGACCATTTGGACCAAGTCCTCGAAGCTATAGAAAAAGCTGGCATCACCTTATCCCCTATCAAGTGCCATCTTTTTTATTCTTCAATTCTTCTATTGGGACACAAAGTGTCGCGACTAGGTTTATCCACGCACACTGAAAAGGTTCGCGCCATCTTGGAACTCAATCAACCTTCGAAACTGTCGCAACTGCAAACCTTCTTAGGTATGGCGGTATACTTCTCGGCTTTCATCCCGTACTATGCAGATAGGTGCTATCCGCTATTTCAACTGTTGAGGAAAGGAGCCAAATGGAATTGGACCGCGGAGTGCGAGAATGCGTTCAACTTGATTAAGAGTGCTCTTCAAGAATCCCCAGTTCTAGGGCACCCTATAGAAGGTTCACCCTATCGTCTGTACACAGATGCATCGGATGAGGCATTAGGATGCGCGCTGCAGCAAGTACAACCCATTAAAATAAGAGACTTACAAGGGACAAGATTGTACGACCAACTAAAGAAAGCGAAAGAAGTAGGGAAGAAGCCTCCAAGATTAGTCGTCCAACTAGTGTCCTCTTTCGACGATAATCTTGTGGCGGAAGATTGGGCGGAGACCTTCGAAGACACAATCGTCTACATTGAAAGGGTGATTGCATACTGGTCCCGCACCTTCAAGTCTGCTGAGACGCGTTACTCGACAACCGAGCGCGAGGCCTTAGGAGCCAAAGAGGGATTGGTTAAATTCCAACCTTTCATCGAAGGCGAAAAAATCACATTAGTCACAGACCATGCAGCCCTTCAGTGGGCTAAAACTTACGAAAATTCAAATCGAAGACTGGCCGCCTGGGGAACGGTGTTTTCAGCTTATGCACCTCACTTGTCCATCTTCCATCGTCCAGGCAGAAAACATTCCAACGTTGACCCACTCTCCCGATTGTATCGCGCTCCACCGCCCCAAGATTCTCCAGTGAAAGATGATGCAGTCACGCTGGAGATGAGCCCAGTACATATCGACTTTAGCACGAATCCTTCCATGGGAAAAGCAGCCTTTATGGCCTTCAGTATTGCGGACTGTTTGGAGGAGGTCAAGGAGGCGCAGCTCAATACCCGCAGCTCGAAACGTAAGAAAGAGGTCTTACCCACGAATGAAACAGTCACACCAATACCCACGATGGATCCGGGAGAAGGACAAACACACGAATATTGGAAAGCCACGAATCCGCCTCCAAATCTACTAGTCCACCTGGAAGAAGAAACGCTTCGAGTCTGGGTAGACAGTTACTCGAAAGACCCGCATTTCGCGAGCATCTGGAAGGACCCTAAGACAGTGGTAGATCAATGGACGCCTGGGCACAGATTCTTCAGAAACGAGGAGGGGTTGATGTTTTTCAGAGACGCCGACTATCAACTGAGGCTGTGCGTGCCGTCACACCTAAGAAGGTTAATCCTAGAAGAAGCCCACGAACAAGCATTCAAGGGTGCCCACCAAGGACCAGAGAAACTTTGGAGGAAACTAAGCGAGAAGTTCTATTGGAAGAGAATGAAAGCTGACCTCCTCAAGTTCGTTCAGAGCTGCGACGTGTGTCAGAAAATTAAAGCCACTAACTTCAACAAGTACGGGTACCTGATACCTAATCCCATCCCAAGCAGACCGTATCAGTCGGTAGCAATGGACTTCATAGTGAACCTCCCCTGGTCGGAGGGTTACAACGCGATCCACGTCACGGTAGACCGATTGACGAAGCACGGTACATTTACACCAACCACTATGGGGTTAGACGCTGAGGGGTTCGGCGCGCTATTCGTCAAGAAAATCGTTTGTCGTTTCGGGCTCCCAGAAAGTATCATATGCGACAGAGACCCTAGATGGACTTCAGACTTCTGGAAAGGAGTAGCAAAGTTTTTACGCACCAAGATGTCACTGTCATCTTCCCATCATCCCCAACATGACGGTCAGACCGAAATTGTCAATCGTTTCTTGGAAGTAATGTTGAGGGCATTCGTGTCGAACAATAAAGAGTCATGGGCTTTGTGGTTACCTCTCCTGGAATGGGCATATAATGCCAGCGTTCATAGCTCGACGGGGACGACCCCGAATTTCTTGATGTTCGGGTTCGAACCTCGTACTCCGATGGACTTCCTGCTATCTAAAGAGACTGAAAGGAGCGAGATTAAGCGATCAAACTCTGAAGAGTGGTTAGCAAAACTTCAAATGATTAGAGACAGCGCTAGACAAGCCATCGCGCACGCTCAGCATCACCAAGCCCGTAGCCATAACAAAGGACGAAAGGCGCTCGAGCTGTCGGTAGGAGAGAAAGTTTTGGTGAATCCGCACTCCTTGGAGTGGATAGAGTCAAAAGGCGAAGGAGCGAAACTCACCCCGCGATGGATCGGCCCCTTTGAAGTTATGGAGAAGGTCAATCCCAACGTTTATCGACTCAGGATGGGAGACAATTATCCCGGTTCGCCTGTAATCAACATTCAGCATCTTAAGAAATACGTGGAAGACCAGACGCTCAGCGATCGGACGACTTTACCTGAGTCTTTCACGCGAAGGCCAGAGTCAGAGGAGTTCGAAGTCGAAAAAATAGTCGGTCATCGCAGAGTAGGGAAAAAGGCCACTTTAAAGTATCTGATACGGTGGGCGCACTACGGCCCACAGTTCGACACTTGGAGCACTGCTGCTGATCTGAAGAACTCCCCAACTCTATTAAAAGAATACCACGCTAAAAATAACCTTTGAAGAAAGGTCCGCCATTCCGAACTATGCACCCACTCTCTTTCATTTTCATTCATCATTCATGCCCCCTCCATGCTCCCCTTTCTATACACTGAGTTTTCCTTTCAAATTTTTTTAAATTTTTTTTCTTTTTTTAGAAGCAGCTGAAGCGATCCCACAAACACATGCCAGGCACTCTATCCATCTCATCGATCAGGGACACGTGTTGATACAAAAGTGGGCACCCTCTTCATCCGCTTAGTCCTCCATCTTTCCTGCCCTCACCTTCGTTCGTCGGGACTGTCCACGAGCGAAATACGGGAGAACGACCGATCTTACAGAGGACTGTCTCGTTTGATTTAATCGTCATGGATTTAACCATTCATCACCTTAACCCGATCGCTTCCGCAACCGTCAGATTCGATCGAGACGCAATCTGGGTGGGTCTTAACTCAGACACCTCATTGATTCCAGATGCAGCAATAGTTTTTAGGAACCTACCAGATCCAGGATGGAGCGTGGAGGACTTCTCCGACTCCGGACAAATTTTGCCCATCGATTCAGCCAGAAGCCCCGATTGGTATAGGAACGACGAACAGTGGGCCCCATGGATCCTGACCTCCTTCCTTCTTAATGAACGCCCCTGGTACCACTAGTGGTATACACTCTTATGATAAAAACCAGACACATGCCTGGAAGGCGATGTGTATAATGCCTAGAGGTTCAATGAGACAACTCATTATTTTGTCTAGTATTTTCATTCATTAAGTTCCCTGTGTATTTCATTTGGTTTTTTCATTAAATGGCCTAAGTGATCTCATTAATATTGTATTGCGATTTCCTGCAATATTTCATTCATTATCTCTGGATATCTCATTTTGCTTTTCATATGAAAGCCTGGCGCTTTCAATATATATTTCATTCTTAGCTCCAGGACATTTCATTGGAGTTTTCATATATATATCTGGTGCTTTCATTGGATATTTCATTGTTAGCCCCTGCTTTTCATCTGAATGCCTGGCGCTTTCAATGGATATTTCATTCTTGTTCCTAGGATATTTCATTGCACTTTTCATAGATATACCTGGTGCTTTCATTGGATATTTCATTGCTAAACCCAGGATATCTCATTGTGCTTCTCATTTGGATGCCTGGCGCTTTCAATGGATATTTCATTCTTATTCCTAGGAGATTTCATTGCACTTTTCATATGTGTACCTGGCGCTTTCAATGAATATTTCATTTTTAGTGGCAGCTGACCTTTCAGGGTCCAGGGTGCATTTCCAAATGTAAAATGGCAATAAAATCAGGAAAAATTAGGGCTCATTGCTGATCATCATGTTGGGTAACATTGTCAGGGTCCAGGGTCCAGTTCCAAATATGGTAATATATCCAAAAATAGCCAGAAAAATAGCGGAA
>NW_001889925.1:153498-177679 GCF_000143565.1 Laccaria bicolor S238N-H82
AAACAAAAGTTGTAGCCCTACACTGTAGCTTCCTGAATCTGTTCAAATTATGTTCTGAAGTGCTCCTGTTGTGGAGATATGAGGTAAAGGAATCCCAAAAGTGTCGTGTTTTTTTTTGTTTTTTGCATTTTTCTCCATGAAAACAAAACCAAACAATATGATTTCAGTATATTTAGAAAGCTAAAAGAAAGGGCTACAACTATTGTATCGTGGGGAAAATGACCAAAAAAGGAAGGTGCATGCCCTAGAAAAGGAATGGTCAGATATAGACTACCAAGTTTACTGATAGACTACAAAAAAGTCGGACTCAACTACAAAGTTTACTGATACACTACATAAGACTACAAAAGTCGGACATAGACTACAAATTTTACTGATACACTACAAAAGACTACAAAAGTTGGACTTAGACTACAAAGTTAGGGTTAGGGCTAAAAGGTTATCCAAAGTCAACCTAGCCCATCCATCCCATACATGGCACATATTTGATGGGGAAATGGCTGGGGAATATACAGATACATTGCAGGGACTCTATTCCATGTCTAGTTTGAGGAATCATATGCAAAAGAGAGCATGAGAGCCTTTAGAAAAGGCACTTTTTTAGACTACAAAAGTTTGTAGTGTCCGCTTTTTTATTGGAAAAGTTTGTAGTGTCTGCTGTTTCATTTGAAAAAGTGTGTAGTGTCCGCTTTTTTTTAGACTACAAAAGTTTGTAGTGTCCGCTTTTTGAGACTACAAAAGTTTGTAGTTGACATGTAGGTTATGGTGTCCTTGGCCCTGTCTAGGTTATGGGGATGAGGTTGAAGGATTGACATGATCTTACATATTGCCAGTGCTGCAGCATTAGTTTTTGACATCATGCACAAGTTGTCTTTCACATTAGGAAAGGCTATTCTAAGCTTTTCATATTGATACCTACTGTCTTATCTCAAAACATAATAAGTTCATGTGGGGATATGGCTGAAGGATTGCCATGACTTTACATATTGCTATTGCCACATCATCAGTTTTTCATCATGCCCAAGTTGGCTTTCAAGCCAGAGGAGGCCATTCATGTTGATATCTACTGTTCTGTCTCAATACATGGATACATGGTCAACTTACAACATGACTTGACTTGAGGACACCTCCCAGGATGAATCAGCTCATCAGCCTATAGCCCTCAAAGAGCTGATATCAAAGTTTACTATGTTTGGGACAGGCCAGTAGCTATCAATGTGAAAGCAGACAGTGTGAAAGCCAACTTGGGCATGATGTGAAAAACTGATGATGTGGCAATAGCAATATGTAAAGTCATGGCAATCCTTCAGCCATATCTCCACATGAACTTATTTCCAATAAAAAAGTGGACACTACAAACTTTTGTAGTCTAAAAAGCGGACACTACAAACTTTTCTGATGACAAAAGCAGACACTACAAACTTTTGTAGTCTAAAAAAGTGCCTTTTCTAAAGGCTCTCATGCTCTCTTTTGCATATGATTCCTCAAACTAGACATGGAATAGAGTCCCTGCAATGTATCTGTATATTCCCCAGCCATTTCCCCATCAAATATGTGCCATGTATGGGATGGATGGGCTAGGTTGACTTTGGATAACCTTTTAGCCCTAACCCTAACTTTGTAGTCTAAGTCCAACTTTTGTAGTCTTTTGTAGTGTATCAGTAAAATTTGTAGTCTATGTCCGACTTTTGTAGTCTTATGTAGTGTATCAGTAAACTTTGTAGTTGAGTCCGACTTTTTTGTAGTCTATCAGTAAACTTGGTAGTCTATATCTGACCATTCCTTTTCTAGGGCATGCACCTTCCTTTTTTGGTCATTTTCCCCACGATACAATAGTTGTAGCCCTTTCTTTTAGCTTTCTAAATATACTGAAATCATATTGTTTGGTTTTGTTTTCATGGAGAAAAATGCAAAAAACAAAAAAAAACACGACACTTTTGGGATTCCTTTACCTCATATCTCCACAACAGGAGCACTTCAGAACATAATTTGAACAGATTCAGGAAGCTACAGTGTAGGGCTACAACTTTTGTTTTTTGACCATTTTTGGTAATTGGTCATGTGACCATCATCCCAACATCCCATTACATGGACCCTGATAGGTAAAATCATTCTCCAGTTGGTTTTCTTCACTTTTTGGTCAAACCAGGTGATATTTCCATTTTGGGATGGAACCTGAAGTGGACCCTGAAGGCAGTGCCTGATGTTCTGTACACCATTCTTTATATATATTCAATTTTTCCGCTATTTTTCTGGCTATTTTTGGATATATTACCATATTTGGAACTGGACCCTGGACCCTGACAATGTTACCCAACATGATGATCAGCAATGAGCCCTAATTTTTCCTGATTTTATTGCCATTTTACATTTGGAAATGCACCCTGGACCCTGAAAGGTCAGCTGCCACTAAAAATGAAATATTCATTGAAAGCGCCAGGTACACATATGAAAAGTGCAATGAAATCTCCTAGGAATAAGAATGAAATATCCATTGAAAGCGCCAGGCATCCAAATGAGAAGCACAATGAGATATCCTGGGTTTAGCAATGAAATATCCAATGAAAGCACCAGGTATATCTATGAAAAGTGCAATGAAATATCCTAGGAACAAGAATGAAATATCCATTGAAAGCGCCAGGCATTCAGATGAAAAGCAGGGGCTAACAATGAAATATCCAATGAAAGCACCAGATATATATATGAAAACTCCAATGAAATGTCCTGGAGCTAAGAATGAAATATATATTGAAAGCGCCAGGCTTTCATATGAAAAGCAAAATGAGATATCCAGAGATAATGAATGAAATATTGCAGGAAATCGCAATACAATATTAATGAGATCACTTAGGCCATTTAATGAAAAAACCAAATGAAATACACAGGGAACTTAATGAATGAAAATACTAGACAAAATAATGAGTTGTCTCATTGAACCTCTAGGCATTATACACATCGCCTTCCAGGCATGTGTCTGGTTTTTATCATAAGAGTGTATACCACTAGTGAGATGGAGGAAAAGGCAACCAAAGGACGACTATCTCCGACGTCAGTATAAGACTAGCTTACCAGGAGAAGATCATGCAGGATCCATCAGAGAGCTTTACAAATCTATGTACGCACCAAAGCCCGGAGTCGCGTACAACGACGATACAGGCCTTCGCGTCACCAAAAGCCGCTCACTTCATACACCCCTCTCTCTCTTAGAACGATTGGGGGGCTCTCTGACTGACACTGGATCATCCCTTCAGGATCGTTTGTCTGATAGCACGTCGAACACACAGAGCTCCTTATCAGATGACGACTACATGTCAGTACGCATTACGGAAGTCCCGGACATCCTCTACCACCCCCGAGCAATCAACAGTCCAGCAGCATGGATTCGTCATAACGACACCTTACTCGAGAACGCTCGGAAAGCCACCACAGCACGGCGAGCGGCGCAAGGCATCAAGACATCACCCTACTGTCGTTCTCAATCGCCAACATGTATCTCGGAAGCCATCCACTCCCCTCACGAGCGTACAGAGGTCATGTTTCAGAGGATGTTGAAGGACGAATCCGCGAAGATAACCTACACGAAGAGCACCTGGTCCGCCCCTCATTTCGCGTGGAATCCTGAATTCCTCGAAGTCGCATACCTATTCATTCCTGACGTTGAAAGCGAGGCCCGGCTACGCTACTGGGCCAATTGTTGGGATTCGGTCGGCACCGTTCGTAAGCTCCTTACAACAGCTATTGAACACGGGATCCGCTTCTATCTAGCTCTACCTCCTGACGCCGTGCGACGGTTCCGCCCTATCTTGGTGGACAGCCTCGATCAGAGCTCAGCATCTTTCATTTACAATGTCGGTTTTCAAGAAGCCCCACTTGCCCCTGCGGACAATACGGCGACATTCTGTGCAACCTATCTAGCCCGTATGAACGACGTTCTCCGTCGCCCCCACGCGCGCGCTTTCATTGCAGAAGGAGGCCAATTTAGTTGGATAGCAAGACGATGGACAGGGACAAGACTCGTTGAGGAGTTCATGTCCGGACCCTCCATCCAGACCACGGTCCACAACAGAGGCTTTTACGATTCGGCATCTGAAGACGCTTCGTACCTCGCATATGACGTCGTCTCGGAGCAGGAAAAAGACTTGCTGCTGGGATATTGCGCGGGCTCGAACGGTTGTTTGGGTCGCTGGCTCTTCCCTCCTGCCGACATCTTCAATGGAGGCTTCACATTATGGACAGGAGAATGGAATGAAGCGCTCGATCACGTCTACAGAAGACTCGCCGACGATATCGCTAGAGGTAAAGCAAAGCTTCGCACTCGGGAGAAGTGGAAATGCTGGATTAGGAATAACGATCGAGGACAACGCCGCCCCGCCTACCTGCCTTCTACTGCAGACTTCCAGAGTGTAATGGAGGGCATCTCGCTAGCGGGACTCAAACCCACCTGGCACAAGGAACCTTTGGACAAAATCACGTTCCCCGAGAAACAATTGGACTAAACGGGAACTGGAAAGTTGGGGGGCTCTGTAGTACGTCAGTCTAGTGAGTAGCCTCGGACTTCTACTTCTTATCCTTTCCATTTCCCGACGCGCAGTCATTACTTCACTACTATATGTTACCTCATTCATGTTACGCTTACGTCATCACTGTACATATACCTCATGTAGCCCATGAGGCAATCTATCTCTTTTACTACCATATCGTCTGCCCTACTTGGCTCCAAAAGCCCTACTAACGGCTTTCATCCAAGCAGTAGGCGATACGAGTAAGGGGACGTTCCGCATTCTACGATCAGAGCACTCTCCACCGGGACTGTCCGTGGAGATCGGAGTATGGGTACTGTGAACAGTCACGTTCCACGACTCCGAGCGTCTGATCCGTCAACTGAGAGACCTACTTCGTGGCACTAGTGGGTACCACCTTTATCATAAAAATAAGGTAACTGCCTAGGGCTCCCTGTGTATAAGTCCACAGTCTTTATGATAGGAATCATTCCAGTTACCATGCCTTTTCATTAGGCAATTTTCATTAGCTGCTTGGCCAATATCATTGCGATTTTCACACTTCAGTCACCCACCTTGAACAAGCTATTAGCCTTGTAAAATGTAAGAATGTATCCAGGCTAATAGGTTGTGCGGCCATTTATTTTTCTTGCCTTGGTAGAAAATATAATATTGGATTGGGTAGAAAATGTTTGACCTTTAATATTGTGACCAGAAATTTTTGGGTAGATAAATTGTGTTCAAAAATATCCTAGTCAAGTGAAAGTGGTCAGAAATATTTGAAGGGGTTCAGACTGGTAAGAAATATTTGAAGTGTGTCAGACTGGTAAGAAATATTTGAGCCAAGTCAAACTGGCCAGAAATATTTGAGGTGTGCCAAAGTGGCAAGAAATGTTTCAGTGGTGTGACATCGCTCGGATATATTCTAAGCATGTCACACTGCTGAAAAATCTTTTAGCCTTGTCACATGGCTCAAACATATCCGACCAGTGTCACAGGGTATCTGGGGTCCCAGTTTCAGAAAAAAAACTTGGTTTTTCTGGTGCAGTTTTCTCAACAATTTATATTTATTGAAGTTACAATCCAAAATCATATATTTCAACACTTTGTAATGCATAACTCTTCTGAAGTGGTACTTATCACTATTTATATACACTTTCTTCCTATCAATGGTCAAAACAATGAGTCTGTATAGCTTTGTCGAAACTCATCAGATAAAGCTATCATCTCAACAGTCTCCAATAACTCTGTCTCTTCACCCTCTTCTTCATCACCCTCATCATCCTCATCATCTTCCTCCTCTTCATTGTCATCATCATATATCTCTCTTTCATTCTCAGCAACCATGGCAGTCATGTCCAACTTACGTGCCTCCATAAGATCTTCCAATGAGGGTCCCCATGAATCTGGCATAGGTTTGTGAGGATCAATCATACGTGTTTTGTCTTGCCAGTTGTTGCATAAGCGTGCCAAGAATTCTGCACGCAAGACCATCTGATAGACTACTTCTTCACATTCATTCTTCTCTATAGCCATTGTTACGCATCTCCACTCCTCCATGAGCCAATCTTGCATGGCACTTCTCTCATATGATAGTCTCCTGTCTTCCTCATTACATCTATCCAACTCAAGCATGGATTTTATTCCCTTTCGAACATTTTCATCACCCAACCATTTGGGGATTTCTCCTCCAGGTGAAATATCAGTCTCATCTAGGCCCACATCTTGCCATATGTCATCATCAACATCCAACTTGAACAATCCTTCACTGGCAATAGGATGAGGTGCACGAGCACCACGTGGTGCTTGTTTCTTCTTAATCATAGCCTCCAATTCTCCACATAACTCATTGTATTTTCTTGCTAGCTGTTGAATACCAGGTTCCTTTCGTTTGATTTGAGACTCTGAGTGGTCTTGTAGTTTCTTATCTGCATGATGTCATTAGTGAGGTACAATAATCATATCAGTATTCATAGCCTACCATTGGTATTTGTTTTACGGTAAGCTCTTTCCAATCCATCTAGTTCAAATTTCCGCTGCTGAAGTCTGGTTCTCAACCTCTTTTTTAAGGCCAAGGCATTTATCCGGACTTTTAAGAATTTGTTTCCCAGTAGCCGATCAAGCCGGAGTCGGCCATCTGTTCCCAGCATTCCACATTTACTTTTGTAGGCTCTCTCTAGTTTGTTGCATTTCTCTTTGAGTTCAGCAAGTGTCACTCTCACTTCAGAGACATCCCACCCATCTTCATACTGCCCAGATTGAATCATACCCTCAAACTTGTATATTTCTTTATTGCACGAATCTGTATCCTCTTTCAATTGTATAATCTCTTCAATCAGTTTATCTGCCAGATTCTTGGATTGACGGGGCATTGGCTTAGTCTGTGCAACCAGTTGAGCAGCCCATTCCTCTCTTAGAATATCTTCAGTGATATCTAAATCTGCCAGCTCATCTAAAACATCAAGAGCTTCTGACTTGCGTGTATTCATGGAAACCCATTTACGTCTGAGCCAATCTCCAAGATTCAATAGTGACTTCTTATCCAGATGCTTCACTTGAGTATCCAAGGTATAGAGGCGGTTATAGTATCCAGTAACTCTCAAGGATGGGATGAGCAGTTTAATTGAGCTCCAAAAGCGCTCACAGCCCTCGCCATCTGTAAGTCCAAAGCCTATACACTTTCTTGGGTGATAAACGAGCTGGCAAGCCCATTGATGGCCATAAGCATGAAAAACCAATATAGCCCAGATGAGTCTATCATGAAAGTCTTTCAGAAAGCCCCACTTAATACAACTACGATGAAGCTGACAGCCAATATCATAGAGCACACCCACTCTGGCAGTCGAGGGTAAATGGTTGAATAAACGTTCTAAAAGAACCAGAGCATAGTGTTGCTTCTCTCCTGCAGAAGTCATGTTTACCAGCCATAAGACACGATCATGTCGACAGAGAAGAGCCATGAGTCCAGTATCAGAAAAGAACTGAGTGCTAGCTTTTACTCGTTTTTCATCTGCAGCAGTAAAAGAGTCTCCACACATGTTCAGCACAGAGTTTGGAACTTTGAGTCCAGGCTCACACAAGTCAGGATTTTCATCCTTCTGAGGCTGTAGAGGACTATCTTCAGACTTTTTACCTTTTGACTTGGACTTTGGCTCTGGGCGAATTTCATTGACTACATCCTCCATGGCCTTGACATCTTCTGAGGCAACGAATGCTGTATCTGGATGTGTCCGAGGCGCAGGTGCCTCTTTACCCTGAGCCTTGCGTGACTTCTGCTTGAAACAAGCATCCAAGCAGACAATGAAATCAACCCTTATAAAAAAAGTTAACCTGATAATAATAGTGTTGCCAAAAAACTCCACATACAAATCATCAGGCTTTGACCAATCCTTCCCACCAAAGCACAAAGGACACCGTCCTCTCAGATAATCACTTGGTCTTTCCAAGTTTGGTGCAGCAGTATGCATATCCTCATCTAAACATTTGCTCCAGTACAATCCTTTCACTGTACAAAAAACCACATACCAATTTCAATATTATCTTCTAAAAAAAAAAAAAAAGTTAGACATAAACCTTTTTCTGAGCCAAAAAGGAAAAAAAAAAACCTTGATCAATATTATCTGTGTTGCACAAAAAAAGAATTGGCATGAGAACTTTTCACTTGAAAGAGAAATAAATACCATCAGCCATTTCCATGTTTTCATCTGCAAAAAAGTTTTATTGTCAGCAGAAAGATTTCTTATATCAAGAGCAAAAACAGAAACCTTGTTCCATTCCAACATTTTTATCTTTTCAAAAAAAGTCAGAATTACACAGATCTTTCTGATTAAAGAAAAAACCTTGGTCCATTTCTTCATCTGAAAAAAAATGTTTGAGTTGCAGCAGAAATATATCTTGACTGAGCCAGAAAAAGAAATACCTTGCTCAATCTCATAGCCTTCTGTTTGAAAAGTTTTTAGTTCCAAGAAACATTGTCATAAGCAAGAAATACCTGAAACTTTGATTGAACTTCTCATGTCATCCAGATAATTGTTGACAAGAAGGTTCTTCTTATCAATCAAAGTTGCATACCACTGCATAGCACTTCCAAAACGGCGACGTAAACTATTCTAAAATGAAAGAAAAAAAAAAAAAAAACTCTCAAAAAGTGAGAAACTTTGACAAAAAAAAAACATACCCGAGTTGTCAACTTGTATCTTCTGTTCCCAAGAAAAGCTTCCAATGTTTCACACCAAGCAGTAGTATTGGGAGCTGCATTTACAAACAGCTCATTTACAAACTCGAGCATGTTCAAGTCAACTGCAAGAGATGGATTAATTGGTGCACATGGAAAGAACCCCAGTTCAAGGAGTTGAAGTGCTGGGGAAGTGCAATTGCAAACAGAAAGCATCTCAATACCTGCCCAAATTATATTAGTGACATCTCAAAATGTATAAGACAACATACGCTCGAAAAAAATGCAAGCTACATTCAACAGTCTGCCTGACGCACAACCGGTGCATTGCCTTCGAGAACGAACTTGTGCCATATTTCGCAAAGAGTCCGTTTCATGCAGAAGTTTGATATATGGCTCCATGAGACTAGGAAGAACCTCATTCTCCCATCGCAGAAATTGTTTCTGCTTCTTCCCTGGCATCTGGACTGTATTACCATCATTCTCAAAGGTAAGAGTTGTCGCCAGTGGCTCAAAGGGGTCTGTGTTCTTGGAAGCTGAGATACCCTCTGGGTTAAAGGGCTGAACAAAATGTCCAGCAGGTGTATACAGATTTCCTAGAGCAGCAGATGCAAGCTTGGCAGCTTTATGAGGTTTCCTGGTTTTGGGGGCATTGTTTACAGGGAAAAGCTTGGCAGGCAAAGACTTAGCTGGCTTTCTTTTGTACATTGACAATATGAGTTGGCTGAGTGGAAGACACAGAAAGAAGGGGGGAGGGAAGCAGATGTCAATCACAGACCAGGCATGCTTAAGTGACCCCCCAACTTTCCCAAAACGGACCAAAGTTCACATGTCTATTGAAAAGAGTCCGAGCACCAAAATAAACGAGCTATGCAAACAAAAAGATATGTACAGGCAATTATGCAGTTGGAATGCGATGTGGGGTGGAGGGGGCACGACCGAAGTAATCAAAGAAGGTTTGGCAATACAGTCCGACAGCCATCTCCTCCATACGCTCAAAGTGCACGCGCGTTGTTGTCAACTTCCCAGACACATCAAAGATTGACAATGATGCAAGTGCACGCGCCTCTGGTCCAGGCCAACCTGTGATGAGCACCCATAAAGCCTCCACTGACCTTACCCGATCCCTCCAGTTCTCCACGACGAGTCCCACGTTGGTCTCCGGCAATCTCCCAACAATATAATTATCGTCATCCTCGGGGAAAATCCTCCGAACCAACTCATCTCAAACTGCGGCCGAATCCTGCGAGGCCCAATCTGCCAGTAAAACTTGCTGGTCCACCATGCGAAGCTCCAAACGAAAATTTTGCTCAAAAAGGTTCCACAGAATCTCCGCTGAGATCGCCGGCGTCAGATTGTCGGTATTCCCTTCCATCACAGCAACATCACGCCAGAAGATCGATTGGGGACGTTCACCCACGTTGACTCTGGGTCCGAAAAAAGTCGCTTGAGCATTCTTTAGCGACTCCCCTCGCTTGATGGCATAGTTCTGTTTCGATTTTACCGACTTTCTTCCGCCCGTGGCCGGAGTTTTCCCCTTCTGACTGAGTTGCGCTGTTAGAGGTATGTCGGCCCGCGAAGTATCGACCAGATTCATCTCCTTTGAGAAGTGATAGAAGAAATCGCGCCAGTGTTGAGTATGTGGCGCGGGCCCTGGAGAGTAGTCGAGAGATGTGAAGGACTGAAGCCATTGGCTGCGCGAGATTAACCAAGCAAATGTGAAGGCCTTGCGGTTTGTTCCCCTCATAAAAAGCCAAGGGTCGGGAAACTGGTAGCCACGGACACGATCTTTGGAGGATTTGATGCGGGACGGGTCGGGTTTCACATTCTGCAGGGCCTTCTTCCACACCGAGCATTGAGGGGGTATGAAGGCCTCCTCAATCTCACTAAACTTCTCGTGATTGACGCTTGTTGTGACTTATAGATATTTTTATCAATAGAAGGAAAGCAAGTAGATTATCAATACATACCNCCTGACATACTCCCTGATGCCTTTGTGGACGACGAAGCAGGGTGCCTTTGTGGACAACGAAGCAGGGTTTGAGTCTAATGCAATAAATTGTGAGCAAGAACCAACGAGAACTCAGCGACAAGCCACCACTTACAAGGAGACGCCCGCACAACTTCGCGGTCTGTTCGACTGGGCCCTGTATCAGGCTCTACGGATAACGAGCCACTCTGCGGCCCCTTCACAACTGGCTTCGGGTCTTCTGGTCCAAGAAACCCTTCGAAATGTGTTTGACATGCCTGTATATAGAGAGTGCTTCGAGGGGAAGCTGTCGTGATATGAGGAAAAGGGTGATCTGGATAGTCGTCAAGGCAGAGTTCACGGGGGTCCACCTCTGAAGGACGGCGATCACGGAGGGTGGCAATGCTTTTTGGCGTTGGTGGGCGTACATTCAAGATGTTGATTTGTGGAGGGATTTCGGCTGGGGTACGAACCAACCAAACGGGCGCCCCAATGCGGAACAGAGTCTCTGCTGTCTCGAGGCTGTCAGTGATGGCACCCATCACACTCTCGTCAACAGGATAAACCTGGCGGTTAGGTTCAAGGAGGCGAGCCTCCCAGGTTTTGAACCAGTCCACCATTGCAAGAGTTTCCAAGTAGAGCCGTTGGAAGCTGGCGACGTGCCAGACCAAATCACGATAGTAAAATGATGTGAGTGAGAGGCGGCCCGAAGCGTCGCGCATCCGGTTGGCCACGAAGAAGAGACCACCACAAATCTTGGCGTCTTTGGTGCGTGCGATCTCGGCCACTTGGGAATGGAGCTTTTTGGCCTCAGACCTCATGACGTTTGCAATCTTCTCGTCAAGGGTTCCCAAGTCTTTGAAGGCCGAGCCCTCCACAGCCTTGAAATGCCTTGGTTTGACGTCCCACCAAAGCCAATAGAGGGGGTGGTTGTTGATGTCCTGCTCGTGTGGTTGGCGCAGCACAAATGTGAGGTGGGCAGTTTTGCTGAACCACCATTGGGGGCAGATGGTGAAATCGGCATGTGCGAAACGACCATTGGCACGGGCTCGGACGGGCAAAGGAGCTACTGTAATGTAGGGCAACCAAGAAACGTTTGGTGAAGTCACAACGCCTCGTCTGGGAACCAATTGACCTCCCGGAAGAGAAAAGGTGGACATCTCTCTCGTTGAAGGGGCAAAGGATTCGTTGAGCTCACCCAGGACGAGGGCGTCGTATGGTGTGATATCCTCTACCAAACAAACAGTTATTAGAGTCATGCAGCGACGCAATTATCACTTACCACAATCCCGTTGGTTCAAAGGCCACTTGGTGTCTCCGTCGTCATAGTGCTCGCGGCCATAGCAATCTGGGCTGCCGTCTGCGTAAATGATCAGCATTCTGAATGGGGGAAACAAGCGAACCACTATACATGAATGCGCTTGACCCGACATAGATGAAAGGGACCTGTAAAAAGTAAGAAAAAAGTTAGTTGATATCTGTGCGGATCGAGTATGAGCCAGGATATGGTGGGGTCAAATGAATGATCACAGAAACGAATGATGACAGATTCACCACTCCGTGCGTATTCCCGGGATCAAGTATTCGCCACGAGAGGTAATTCTGTCTGGCAACCGACATACAGTCTGGTTGCTGCAACCGACGGATAGTCTGGTTGCTGCAACCGACGTATAGTCAGGTCGCGGGCGCGAGGAAGGGTGCATGGCGAAACAAACGAAACGCGACTTGGGAGCCAAGAAGGGTGACCAATGAAACACAACTTGGGCGCGACAAATGCTGCATGGCCAAAGGAACAAAACACAACTTACTGAAGATTGAATTGAGATATTGATCTTCTGAGGGTACCGGATGGTAGTGTCGATTGTCTGAGTGCAGGAATCGGTGAGCAAGTGAGCGAAGTGTGCTCATGCCAAGGGAGAACCGACATCAAGTCAGGTTCTAGCAACCGACGTAACGTCAGGTTGCTGCAACCGACACAAAGTCAGGTTGCGAGTGGCGGGGGCAAGAGGCAAGATTCAGGCCGTGCTTACCTCGAGTAGTAGCGATGGATGTCGAAGCTTGTTGACTTAGGCGTTTGAAGACCGCGTTGTTTGGTTTGAGACCTGAGAACAAACATAGTCAACGCAAACCAACATAACCTCAAAAGAAGCGCTCTATGAAGCGCTTCAGCGCCACCATGCCCGTGTGCCAGCAGACTCTATGTCGCTGGGGTGGGTCGACCAGACTATAGTCGGTCGTTTCCCGCACCGTTCAACCAGACCGTAGTCGGTTGAAGCGGTCCATCAGGACTCATGGTGCGACCGAACGTACGCCCAACGCCAATGCCAGGACCCACTTGCAAAATCGCCACCAAAATTACGCCGCCTTGCCTGCCTGCCAGTCGACTTTATGTGCTGGGGTTGGTCGACCCGTTTGTAGTCGGTCGATGTGGTCGATCAGGACCGATGATGGCACAATGGAACGTGCGCCCAACGCAAGAGCCTCTCACAAAAAGAAGTGTCTCACAAAATCGCCGCTGTGAGCCTTTGTGCAGCTAGTGTCAATTTACGCGATCTTTGGGCCCCACTTGCGCCAACCGTCGACATTTTTGCCGAGTATTGCATGGGTACGCACTCAACCATCCGCCAGAAAACAAGATGTTCCCAATTTTCATATAGCATCCAGCCGCGATGCAACCCATCAGCGTCCCCCATTTTTTATATGGCAACCAGCCGCGATGCAACCCATCAGCACCCCCCAGCAGCTTTCCTCCACCAACACCCCGCTTCTCCTCGTCCAGAAACAAATCATATAGCGCCGTGATGCCACCCATCAGCGTCCCCAGCAGCTTTCCCAGCTTTCCCCCATCATTTTCACCAAGAACCCTGCTCGTCGGTTTCCGTCTAGATTGCTGCCCAAAACCCCCACTCACTCACCATCTTTATCTCTGACCCAAATCCCTGCTCATCAGTTTTCATCTAAATATCTGCCCAAACACTCCCCTCACTCACCATCCTCCTCTCTGGTCCAATTCCCTGCTCATTGGTTTGTTTCACCACCCAGTGCCTACACCTGACCTTCAGCTCCGAATTATCCATCTTATCTTGTTTGGCACCGCTCACTTCAGCTCTGAGATCTCCAATTGCTTTCATCTAAATATCTGCCCAAACACTCCCCTCACTCACCATCCTCCTCTCTGGTCCAATTCCCTGCTCATTGGTTTGTTTCACCACCCGGTGCCTGCACCTGACCTTCAGCTCCGAATTATCCATCTTATCTTGTTTGGCACCGCTCACTTCAGCTCCGAGATCTCCAATTGCACCTCAATTACCATCCCCCGCCAGTCAAACAGTCAAACCCACGCAAGTCACATTGATCATCTCTCCCACACTTTCACAAACAGGGATGCTTCGACACCGAAGATTTGTTTATGTGGTCCTCCTCGACCCCATCTTCACTTCTGTAACGCATCAGTTGCTTACGTGAGTCATTATTTTGCCAGCACTCTCTCGTTTCGACATTTCTCATATCTTCTTCAGCAACAATCATCTCTTCAAACACCCATCGAACTTAATACACCTCAACGTTACCTACCTGTTAACCATGAGCCGTCGTCTTCGCTCTGCGGTAAGTTATCCCCAACAACATATATTTCCTTTTTGCTTCTATTCTAATACCTGGCCAACAGACCATTTCCACAAAGGAGAATGTGCCCGACGTGGCACCACCTAAACGGGGACGGCGTGCTTCCGTTCATGCCTATTCCGCCCCCAGCCTTCAAGTTGCCGATACAGGTGCACCTGCACCTTTCAGTCAGGCCCCCACTGCTAACGACACTCGCAATCAAGAAGTTGGGCTAACCCAAGTCAAGTATGGGCCGCCTAAGAAGAAGACCGCCTCTTCCGCCGGCAGCTTACAAGTTGCTGAGCCAGCCGCCAATTTCGCTCAGGCCCCCACTGCCAACAACTCCACCCATGTCAAGAATGGGCCGCCCAAGAAGAAGACGGCTGCTGCTGCCGTAGAGGGACAGCGTCGCCCTTCGAATGCTAAGGTCTTCGATGGTGTACACATCCCAGGCAGGGTGCAAACCTCGAGGTAAGTTATCTCTTCCCTGCATTCCCTCCACATCAAGTCGACTCAGGTCGCTCGCATGCTGCTTGACTTGATGTCAGCGGCAAATTTTTCAACCAGACATGAGTTGGTTGCCGCGTGCTCTGTGCTTTCCTGATGCAGTCCACAAGTGCTGACTCATCTGCCCAATAGGAATGTAGGCCATGAAGCGGCGGCTCGTCCAAAGGCTGCCGAGGAAGCTAGGGTGCAGGCTTCAACGTAAGTTATATGCTCATGCCCTCCACATTCATTCCCTCCGCATCGAGCCGACTTAGGTCGCTCGCATGCTGCTTGACTTGGTGTCAGCGGCATTTCCTTCAACCAGACTTGAGTCGGTTGCCGCACGTTCATTGTTCACCGCTTGCAGTCCCACAATTACTTACCCATTTGCCTGTAGGATTGTTGACAATGAAGTGCCTGTTGCGTCTGATCCAAATGCTGTTCACTCCGACAGGTGAGCTTTTGTTCTTCTTTAAGCTTCTATTCTTCTTTTTTTCTTCTTTTTTTTTGGTGCTGGTTTGGATGGAGTGCCATTCGCCGCTTGTGTTGTTCTGGTTTGCCGTGCGACCCCGAGGGTGTGGCCTTTGTCCCTCGAGCTGACTTAGGTCGCTCGCATGCTGCTTGACTTTATACCAGCGGTAATTTCTTCAACCTGACTTAAGTTGGTTGCTTTTTCTTTTAATTTTTCTGTCTGACAACTAAACTCATGGTCTTGGTACCGGCCATTGCAGGCCCAAGCATGTGTCAAACAAGTCAGGGATTACTACGATCCATAAACCGATCCTTAAACCAGCTCCTGTGCTCAAAACGTACGGTTCTACCTGGAAATCCTCTTCTGCTGAACGTACGGCCCCCGCTGCGATCACCTTGAAGTTCGTAAATTACTTGCTGTTTGTATGCATATTGAAACTCACGTTTTGTTTTTAGTACGGACAATAGCGACCACACGCTATCGGACTTAACCTCGACGTGTTTGGATGATGAGGACATAACCCTGCCTGACCTGCCAGAAGGCGCCAATAGCTATCATTCAAGCTTCGACGTCAATGATTTGCCTTCAACCGGAAAGGTACTCACCGGCATCAGCGACGACGACTTCCATCCAAGGTCGTTGACGATACATGACCTCGAACTGGATGAGGTCCAGGAGATGCGAGATGCATGCAAGTCCAAAGACAGGGCGTATTGCTTCAGCTACGCCAACAAGGCCCCTCGTTACTACCATGGCCGCGAGATGGCAGAAGGCTCCCAGACTGCAGCCGACTGGTTTACCACATACATGGACGACAACACCGGGAAGTGGCTCCCCATACCGCACGGCTTTTCAGCCCCTCACTGGCCTGAGGACCACGTGGACGCGATCAACATCTTGAAGGAGGAAGACATCCTCCACATCAATACCTACATCATCGAGGCTGCGATTGCACTGGGCAGGACTCGCAGACCTGGAGACGACCCTTTGGAAATCCTCTCGCTGGAGGATGACCTTCCGTGGGACGAGAAGAACCGCATGCGCTCCCTTCTCTGCTCGGATGCGGTGACATATCGGTTCACCCAGCCATGGGATGCTGGGCACCACCACTATGAAGGCTCTTTGCCACAGCCCGGGGAGCAAGACGCCGCAGATCGCTTAATCCAGGTGTTCCTGGAGGATTCGGAGGAATATGTCCCCATTCCTAAGGGGTACACTGCTCCTCGGGAACCTTACGACCACATTGACGCCCTGAATTGGGAGAGGATCGTGAATGAGAGAACCAGGCGGCGCCAGAGCTTGGCCTCGCAGGAAGTCCCTGAAAGCGACCTCAGTGGCTCGGATTGGGAAGGCGCTCGCCAGGACTTGATGCGAGATCACGCCAGGCGAAAGGAACGAGGGGATGAAGTCATTGATACAGAGGATGAGGACAACGAAATGGAGGATGAGGAAATGGAGGAGGGTACACAAAGCAGGCCACACTCGCGTTCGGCCTCAGTCGCGAGGAGTGCCCGCTCCACTTCTTCCGCATCGTCGACTCCACCTGCAACTTCGGCTGCAGAATTCCTGGCCGAGCTTGGGATGACGTTGCCGGTGGAGGAGGCCATTCTCGAGGCCGTGTCAACAAAAAAGGTCACTCATTTCGAGCAAACGTGCTACTCATTGTTTGGCGAGTATGTCTGCCGGATGGCGGCTGAGTTGGGCACTCAATTCGGACGGCGATCTGAGTTCGTCTTGGAGCGGGCTGAGCTTCTGTTGAAGGAGAAACGAGGGCCCAACAGGGCAAACAAGTTCCGATCGTATATTAGCCAGACGCGCAAGGATGACATGCAAGGAAGTAAGTGGCACAGTTTTTTCCAATTGACAAATGTAGTTCTAATAGCATTCTGGGCAGTGACCAAGGAAGAAAAGGCCAAGTTCATGGATCAGTGCTATACTGAGTACATGCAGGGCACTACCACCAGTGAGGAAAAGGAAGAGCGTATGCAGGAAATTTACGAACACCTTCATGACGAGATCGTGGACGGTGGCTCTTCTATCGTCGCACCGACCCCGAATTCGACATTGCGGGCTTTATTGTTTACTCAGGAGACAAGCCGGCGGCACATCAAAAGGATGGCCTCTTTGTTAACTCAGCATTTTTAAAGGAAATCTTCGAACGCGAGAATTATCCAATTAGGAAGTGGACAGACATCTTCGCCACAACCATTCGGTGAGACACACATTAAGTTCTTTTCACAATTTTTGATTAACTTGGCACGGTAGAGCTGCACGTTATAAACAGGAATTGAGGCAAGGCTTACAGATTGACGACAGCCATGAAGGAAGCAAAGACGCACCTGTTGCAGCGAACGCAAGCCGAAAGACTTCAGGTACAAGTTCATCTTCCGAAAGGTATGCACCATCGAAGGATAGTCAAAAGGAGTTCAAGCAGATTTTTATGGCTAAATGGCGTAAGTCGGACATGCGAATTGTCATTGGATTTACTCAAGTTCACCCAGTTGAGACCGTTCCGCGCCCAAAGAGTAAAAGAACAACAATGCCGTTGACAACATTCGCAAACTACGCAGAGGCGGACAAGGTTGCGCTCACCGGATGGCCTTCAAACAAGGTGGACACTCCCTTGGGCCCGAATTTTATTTCAAACAAGCTATCTCAGAAACAATGGGCATTGCTCGCCAATTTGCTGGACTCGGGGAAGATGAAGATCATTCCTTGGGATCAAAGTAAGTCCTGTTCGTCGTTTAATTGCCCATCAATGATCATGATTTCAATAGAATTTCTTCAAATATCAGAGGATAATGCCCAGTATGGCGAAATCCCCCTCGTTTTCAGTTCTAACGGCAAGGCATTGGTTTTTGTCAAGGATTCGCAACAGTGGATCAATCAGTTCTGCAAGATTCAAGGTGATGGGAGGAAAGGACTGGGGAAAAGGTCTCATGTTGAGGAAGAGGAAGAGGAAGAAACTCAGAATCTTCAAGGTCCATCATCCCGCCCATCTTCCCCGCCGTTGAAGAAGCGAAAGGTCAGCTTTGTTACTCTTCCCAAGGCCAGCTTCTATGACAACCATCGCATCGCTCCGAAATCGTACAAGGTCGCTCCTCGATTCCTTAACTCCTCTTCCACCCCTTCGACTTCGAAACCAACTCCTCAAGTCACTAAGGAAACTGAAGCATTTTTCCGTGCCATTCAAGGTTCCTCAGCCTCTTCGTCTTCGAAACGTGCTTGATGATGTAAGTCTTACCTTGCAATCGTCTTATGATTATTGCTTACTGTTGAACCAAAACCAGCCTCTCACAAATGTCTACCGCCAAGAACTTATCATTACAAGTGCTTTGCCCATTTACATTACAAGTCTTTAACCATTGCTTTCCACCCGCTTTGCCCATTTACATTACAAGTCTTTAACCATTGCTTACCACCCGCTTTGCCCATTTACATTACAAGTCTTTAACCATTGCTTACCACCTGCTTTGCCCATTTACATTACAAGTCTTTAATATTGCTTACCACTGAGCCTATCCTTACTAGCTGCCCTTCTTTTGAACTCTGCCCTTCCTTGTCAGTATTGCCACATTTGACAGCTTTACTTTACAATCATTTGATCATTCCTTCTCTTTGAACTGCAACTAGTCTTTTGTTAATGTCCACCACTACATTTAGCAATATCTGATCCAATAGTCAATAGATTGAATTCAGATCCAGAAAATGTTGTGAAATGTTTTTTTGATATATTCAAAAATATTTGACTAGGCAAAGAAATCTTTGCAAGTTATTTCTGCCCAAGGTTTAAAAAACTTTGACTGAAAGATATATTCTGGTTCAGGATATATTTGAAAAATATATAGGATATATTTGAAAGAAAGAAATCCCAAGGTTGAAAAAACTTTGACAGGTCCAGAAATCTTTGTGAAATATTTCTTATGAGGTTTAGAAATGTTTGTTGGGCTAGGAAATCTTTATAAAATACAAAAGACTTTGGTCAGGTTAAGAAATGTTTGGCTACCCAAGATATGTTTGTGAGATATTTCTTTACCAAGTTAAGAAATGTTGGGCTACCCAAGATATCTTGGGAAAACATTTCTGATTAAGTCAGAAAGGTTTGGCTGGCTAAAGAAAGTTTCATAAAGATGTTTATCTGATTCAGGATATTTTCTCCAAGTTAAGAGATGTTTCAGTTCCAAAGAAATATCTGTGAGATATCTCTCATCAAGTTCAAATATGTTTGGGCTGGCCTAAAATGTTTAGGATATCTTTCGGCTATTTTATAGAAGTTAAGAAATGTTTGAGTGCCAAAGAAATATTCGTCAAATATGTTTGCCTGGCCAAGAAAATCTTTATGATATCTTTCAGATATTTTCTACATGTTTGAGTTCTAAAGAAATATTTGTCAATTAACTGCAGATATGTTTGCCAGGCTAGGAAATCTTTACACTATCTTTGGGATATTTTTAACAAGTTCAGAAGTGTTTGAGTTGCAAAGAAATATTTGTGAGATATCTCTCACTCACTCCACATGTTTGCCTGGCTAAGACATTTTCATAATATCTTTTGGATTTGGTCTACAAGTTAAGACATGTGGGGGTTTCACTGGGGGGGGAGGGAAAGATGCACTTGGAGATCTGGGAGCTGAAGTAGAGGCAGAGGTGGAGGGGAGGGTGGTCAAAAATATATTCAGTCATATGACAAGGCCCAATGAGTGGTGAACATGACAGAGAGAAGTGGGGTGTTGGTGAAAATAACCTTAGAGTGGTGAACATGACAGAGAGAAGCGGAGTGTTTGTGAAAACAACCTTAGAGTGGTGAACATGACAGAGAGAAGTGAAGTGTTGGTGAAAACAACTGCAGAGTGGTGAACATGACAGAGAGAAGTGAAACAGACTTAGAGTGGTGAACACATAACAGAGAGAATTGAAACAGACTTAGAGTGGTGAACATGACAGAGAGAAGTGAAACAGACTTAGATTGGTGAACACATAACAGAGAGAATTGAAACAGACTTAGAGTGGTGAACATAACAGAGAGAAGTGAAACAGACTTAGAGTGGTGAACATAACAGAGAGAAGTGAAACAGACTTAGAGTGGTGAACATAACAGAGAGAAGTGAAACAGACTTAGAGTGGTGAACATAACAGAGAGAAGTGAAACAGACTTAGAGTGGTAAACATGACAGAGAGAAGTGGGGTGTTGGTGAAAATAACCTTAGAGTGTGGTGAACATGACAGAGAGAATTGAAACAGACTTAGAGTGGTGAACATGACAGAGAGAAGTGGAGTGTTGGTGAAAACAACCTTAGAGTGGTGAACATGACAGAGAGAAGTGGGGTGTTGGTGAAAACAGACTTAGAGTGGTGAACATGACTGATAGAAGTGGGGTATTGGTGAAGACAACCTTAGAGTGGTGAAAATGGCAGATAGAAGTGGGGTATTGGTGAGAGGAAACTTAGATGAGTTTTGAGGGAAAAAAAAAGCAATGTATAAAATGATGAGAAAACTGCACCAGAAAAACCAAGTTTTTTTTCTGAAACTGGGACCCCAGATACCCCGTGACACTGGTCGGATATGTTTGAGCCATGTGACAAAGCTAAAAGATTTTTCAGCAGTGTGACATGCTTAGAATATATCCGAGCGATGTCACACCACTGAAACATTTCTTGCCACTTTGGCACACCTCAAATATTTCTGGCCAGTTTGACTTGGCTCAAATATTTCTTACCAGTCTGACACACTTCAAATATTTCTTACCAGTCTGAACCCCTTCAAATATTTCTGACCACTTTCACTTGACTAGGATATTTTTGAACACAATTTATCTACCCAAAAATTTCTGGTCACAATATTAAAGGTCAAACATTTTCTACCCAATCCAATATTATATTTTCTCCCAAGGCAAGAAAAATAAATGGCCGCACAACCTATTAGCCTGGATACATTCTTACATTTTACAAGGCTAATAGCTTGTTCAAGGTGGGTGACTGAAGTGCAGGAAATATATGCACAACAAAGATATGTAATATAATGGGTGTACATGCACAAGGAAAAGATGAACCCTAGATGGTTGTACTGATATAAGTAGTAGTATGATGGTTATGCATGCACTGAGGAAAATATTATATCAAACTTTAGATGGTTGTACTGATATAAGTAATAGTATAATGGGTATGCATGCACTGACAAAAAGATGGTATTAAAGTATAGATGGTTGTACTGATATATGGAGTATGAATGGTTGTACTAATGTGGATCACCCAGCTTCCCTCACCAAGTACTTAAACAACCACTTACTTGCTTCCCTCACCAAGTACTCCAACAACAACACCCAGCATCCCTCACCAAGTACTCCAACAACAACACCCAGCGTCCCTCACCAAGTACTCCAACAACAACACCCAGCGTCCCTCACCAAGTACTCCAACAACAACACCCAGCTTCCCTCACCAAGCACTCCAACAACAACACCCAGTTTCCCTCATTATTATCTAAAAATTTAGATGGTTGTACTGATATAAGTAAGTAGTATGATGGGTATGCATGCACTGAGGAAAAGATGGTATTAAACTATAGATGGTTGTACTCAGGGCAGTTAGTAGGAATCACCCAGCTACACTGAGAGCCCCGACAATACAAACAGGCCATAGTTGATGGGGCCTGCTGATGGGCCAATGAGGGCCAATAACCCTGTGTTGATGAATTGGCTGATGTGATCCCAGTATCAAGGTGAAGAAGGGTCGGCCAGCTACATAGATTTATCATAAACCGATCAGTAGGAGGAAGCTGTGCTGGGAAGTCAAGTCCCTGTATTTGTGTATCGGCTGATAGCTAACCAATGCAAGGTCGGCTGACAGTTTTTTGGCTGATGAAAGGGCAGCTAAGCTATGCAAGATTGGCTGACAGTTTTGAACATTGCTGGGTAGGTGATCAGCGAGGGGGCAGCTAAGCTATGCAAGATTGGCTGACAGTTTTGAACATTGCTGGGTAGGTGATCAGCCGAGGGGGCAGCTAAGCAATGCAAGGTCGGCTGACAGTTTGAACAATGCTGGGTAGGTGATCGGCCGAGGGCCATCACTTCTGATTAGCAGCTAGGCTATGCAAGGTCGGCTGATATTTCGACTGTGGCCTGGGTTGGTGGTCAGCCGAGGGCCCTTGACTCTGGTTACCAGGGTCAGCTGGTCAGATGTAGATATCACAGAGTCGGCCGTGGACAAAAATGTATGAACATGGTCAGCCGAGGCTTCACTGAGGCCGGCTTCTCAGTTGGGCCTTTAAGTTAGCAGCCGAGCAGAGGCAGACCGGGCAGAACTTACCTCCATAGTTCAAATTTTCAACTTGATCCATAGTAAATATAAAAAACAAGAGCTGCGATTGCTGCAAGTGACTTCTGGGATTCGAACCCAGGGCATACATACATGACGTACACCTCCCAGCGTAACCACTAAGCCAAGCCAACGTTGGAAGACAATGTCGGCCAGTATCTTTTACCTGCCTGCAATTTGAACCCAGGCGTCCAAGCTCGGCACTTGGTAAGTCACCATTCTCGGCATACGACAACACATTGGTGAAGTACTTTGGCTGGTGCCGAGGCCGGGTGGAAAATAACCGAGCAGACAAGTGAATTAAATTGGCAAAAGTGCCCGGGCTGCGTCTCAGGTAATAGAGCCGATTTAATATTAAATTGGTGAAGTACTTTAAGTGGTGCTGAGGCCGAGTGGAAAATAACCGAGCAGACAAGTGAATTAATTCAGCAAAAGTGCCCGGGCTGCGTCTCGGATAATAGAGCCGATTTAATAGTAAATTGTTGAAGTACTTTAGCTGGTGCCGAGGCCGGGTGGAAAATAACCGAGCAGACAAGTGAATTAAATTGGTAAAGGTGCCCGGGCTGCGTCTCAGGTAATAGAGCCGATTTAATATTAAATTGTTGAAGTACTTTGGCTGGTGCCAAGGCCAGGTGGAATATAACCGAGCAGACAAGTGAATTAAATCGGTAAAAGTGGCCGGGCTGCATCTCGGATAATAGAGCTGATTTAATATTAAATTGGTGAAGTACTTTGGCTGGTGCCAAGGCTGGGTGGAAAATAACCGAGCAGACAAGTGAATTAAATCAGTAAAAGTGCCCGGGCTGCATCTCGGATAATAGAGCCGATTTAATATTAAATTGGTGAAGTACTTTGGCTGGTGCCAAAGCCAGGTGGAAAATAACCGAGCAGACAAGTGAATTAAATCAGTAAAAGTGCCCGGGCTGCGTCTCGGATAATAGAGCTGATTTAATATTAAATTGTTGAAGTACTTTGGCTGGTGCCGAGGCCGGGTGGAATATAACCGAGCAGACAAGTGAATTAAATCAGTAAAAGTGCCCGGGCTGCATCTCGGTAATAGAGCTGATTTAATATTAAATTGTTGAAGTACTTTGGCTGGTGCCGAGGCCGGGTGAAAAATAACCGAGCAGACAAGTGAATTAAATCAGTAAGAGTGGCCGGGCTGCGTCTCGGATAATAGAGCTGATTTAATATTAAATTGGTGAAGTACTTTGGCTGGTGCCGAGGCTGGGTGGAAAATAACCGAGCAGACAAGTGAATTAAATCGGTAAAAGTACTTTGGCTGGGTGGAAAAGAGCAACAGAAATTGAAACTAGCAGAAGTGCCGAGGCTGGGTATCGGATAATAGAGCCGATTTAATATTAAATTGGTGAAGTACTTTGGCTGGTGCTGAGACTGGGTGGAAAATAACCGAGCAGACAAGTGAATTAAATCGGTAAAATGCCCGGGCTGCGTCTCGGATAATAGAGCCGATTTAATATTAAATTGGTGAAGTACTTTGGCTGGTGCCGAGGCCGGGTGAAAAATAACCGAGCAGACAAGTGAATTAAATCGGTAAAAGTGCCCGGGCTGCATCTCGCATAATAGAGCCGATTTAATATTAAATTGTTGAAGTACTTTGGCTGGGTGGAAAATAACCGAGCAGACAAGTGAATTAAATCGGTAA
>NW_001889925.1:178599-180089 GCF_000143565.1 Laccaria bicolor S238N-H82
GCCATCCCATCATCCTACCATCCTTCCATCCTTCCATCCTTCCATCCTGCCCTCCTGTCATCAGCATTATATCTTGACCATTACTGGGCCACTTCTCTCCAAAAACCCTGCTAATTATATCTTGATGTAGTCTATGACATACTCAAAACAAGAACGTATAGTAGTGTAGTTGACATGCATCTCCCTCAATGTTCCCCATGGTATGTATACCTTTACTGTAGTCTCCCCAAAGCAGAAAGAATACAGTGTATATTATATATGCTTAATTTGTGGTAGCTCAGAATAGCCATTTGGGGTTCTGAGTATCTGTATTGCACAAAATGCCCAGAAGACATATAAATCCCATGGGAGTTCCAGAGGAATATGTTCAATTATTATTTGCAAGACATGAAGATATAAGGTTCTAATTGGAGAACTTACCTGGTAAATGGTGCATGGAGAGGAGGGAGGAATACATTGTATCCATTCGTTACATCACCACAGTTTCGCCAATGAGAGTCAAAAGTGGGTTGGAGGTAGGGATGGGATAGCTAGAAAGAAGTTTAAAAGGAATTACAGAGATTGACAAGACAAGATAATGATTTCAGAAGATTGTATATGGAGCAGGACAATGGTACGTGGATAGTCACTAACATTCTAGCCATATCTCTGTATCCACCAAAACACATATTCAAAACATCCTGCCTTCCTTACCTGATCAATACTCTTTGAACAACCTACTAGCTACCCCAGCCTTAAGTGAACCCCACACCATATATAATAAACACCACCAAGATATGATTAGGAACTTGTTTGGAGAGAAATAGTGCAGTAACAGTGGAAATACTATACTCATGACTGGTGGGCAGAATGGGGGCAGGATTACACCTATTGGAGAAACTAGTGCCTGATTTAGTAATTGTCGGTCAACAATGATGGCATTGAGAGGGGGCACCAGGCAGATGGTGTGAAAGTTATAACTAACTTGTCTCTTTGGCATTGGTGTATGAATGGCTCCGAGCTCGGGGAACAACTCTCATGAGTTGTGTTATCTTGTCTGCTCGGTAATATTACACCCAGACTGAAATGATATGGATGCAACCCAGGCATGTTCAGTGATATACTTCACTTGTAGGCTCGGTAGTGGTCCACTTGAACAAAGCATGGTTGAAGTACTTCCGGGCATTTTTACCAATTGAATCCACTCAGTTGTGGCTTTGCAGCCGGGCACGGGGGTGGCTGAAGGACTTTAATATTTAATCACTAGCATTACCCGGGTTGAGGCCTGGGCATTTTTGCTAATCTGGTTCACTTGTCTGCTTGGTGATTATGCATCTGGACATGGCAGCAGCTGAAATACTTGGGCAGTTTAATATGAAATCGGTTCTGTCATCCAAGATGCAGCCCGAGCATTTTTACCGATTTAATGCACTTGTCTGCTCCATGATTTTGCACCCGGACCAACTAAGGGATTCAACAATTTAATATGAAATTACCAGCATCACCTGACA
>NW_001889925.1:180876-181750 GCF_000143565.1 Laccaria bicolor S238N-H82
TTCAACAATTTAATATTAAACATGTTCTATTATGCGAGATGCAGCCTGGGCAATGTTATTGATTTAATTCACTTGTCTGCTCGGTTGTTTTCCCAGCCCTTTGAAAGTACTTCAACAATTTAATATCACCTGATGTGCAGCCCAGGCATTTTTACCAATTTCATTCACTTGTCTGCTCGATTATTTTGCATCCGGACATGGCACCAGCCAACGTACTTCAACAGTTTGGGATTTAAATGCCTGCATCACCCGATGTGCACCTTTACTGATGTAATTCATGTCTGCTTGGTGTAATTTCACCCGGACATGGTGCCAGCTCACACATCCTTTCCCTGAAAAATGCACTGGCCCAGACACAATGATTTAATATGGAATCGGCTCAATCACTCAAGGTGAAACCCGGGTATTTGTACTATTTCCCACTTGTCGGCTCCATTATTTTGCATCTGAACATGTTTGATTGGCTGTTTCCATGCATTTATACAGATTCAATGACCTTGTCTGCTCAGTAACTTTGCACCAGAATACAGGACCAGCTAATGTACTCACTGGCCTGATGCAAACATAAAACCAGAGGGTGATTTTGAATGCAGGACATGGCAAAGAACACTGGGGGGTTGGTACAACATATGAACAAGTAAACTTAGTTAGGCCATGTGTTAGCCAGGCTGGCTATCATCACGGGACAGATGGCAACATAAATTGTTTAATTGGAGAAAAGCCAAAGAATGGTAGGGAGTGTGGTGCCGACTGGGCCAGGCCATATCCAGGCTGGAGATGGCAACAGATGGGGGCCGGCCTCATCTCTGCTCGGGGCTCACAATGAGATTCATGACCTCGGGTATGTAAACTGACTTTGCCGAGCCAGGGTGCG
>NW_001889925.1:181800-183958 GCF_000143565.1 Laccaria bicolor S238N-H82
AACACTTCAATATTTCTTACCAGTCTGAACCCCTTCAATATTTCTGACCACTTTCACTTGACTAGGATATTTTTGAACACAATTTATCTACCCAAAAATTTCTGGTCACAATATTAAAGGTCAAACATTTTCTACCCAATCCAATATTATATTTTCTCCCAAGGCAAGAAAAATAAATGGCCGCACAACCTATTAGCCTGGATACATTCTTACATTTTACAAGGCTAATAGCTTGTTCAAGGTGGGTGACTGAAGTGCAGGAAATATATGCACAACAAAGATATGTAATATAATGGGTGTACATGCACAAGGAAAAGATGAACCCTAGATGGTTGTACTGATATAAGTAGTAGTATGATGGTTATGCATGCACTGAGGAAAATATTATATCAAACTTTAGATGGTTGTACTGATATAAGTAATAGTATAATGGGTATGCATGCACTGACAAAAAGATGGTATTAAAGTATAGATGGTTGTACTGATATATGGAGTATGAATGGTTGTACTAATGTGGATCACCCAGCTTCCCTCACCAAGTACTTAAACAACCACTTACTTGCTTCCCTCACCAAGTACTCCAACAACAACACCCAGCATCCCTCACCAAGTACTCCAACAACAACACCCAGCGTCCCTCACCAAGTACTCCAACAACAACACCCAGCGTCCCTCACCAAGTACTCCAACAACAACACCCAGCTTCCCTCACCAAGCACTCCAACAACAACACCCAGTTTCCCTCATTATTATCTAAAAATTTAGATGGTTGTACTGATATAAGTAAGTAGTATGATGGGTATGCATGCACTGAGGAAAAGATGGTATTAAACTATAGATGGTTGTACTCAGGGCAGTTAGTAGGAATCACCCAGCTACACTGAGAGCCCCGACAATACAAACAGGCCATAGTTGATGGGGCCTGCTGATGGGCCAATGAGGGCCAATAACCCTGTGTTGATGAATTGGCTGATGTGATCCCAGTATCAAGGTGAAGAAGGGTCGGCCAGCTACATAGATTTATCATAAACCGATCAGTAGGAGGAAGCTGTGCTGGGAAGTCAAGTCCCTGTATTTGTGTATCGGCTGATAGCTAACCAATGCAAGGTCGGCTGACAGTTTTTTGGCTGATGAAAGATAGCTAAGCTATGCAAGGCCGGCTGACAGTTTTAAACATTGCTGGGTAGGTGATCGGCCGAGGGGGCAGCTAAGCCATGCAAGATTGGCTGACAGTTCTGAACATTGCTGGGTAGGTGATCAGCCGAGGGGGCAGCTAAGCAATGCAAGGTCGGCTGACAGTTTGAACAATGCTGGGTAGGTGATCGGCCGAGGGCCATCACTTCTGATTAGCAGCTAGGCTATGCAAGGTCGGCTGATATTTCGACTGTGGCCTGGGTTGGTGGTCAGCCGAGGGCCCTTGACTCTGGTTACCAGGGTCAGCTGGTCAGATGTAGATATCACAGAGTCGGCCGTGGACAAAAATGTATGAACATGGTCAGCCGAGGCTTCACTGAGGCCGGCTTCTCAGTTGGGCCTTTAAGTTAGCAGCCGAGCAGAGGCAGACCGGGCAGAACTTACCTCCATAGTTCAAATTTTCAACTTGATCCATAGTAAATATAAAAAACAAGAGCTGCGATTGCTGCAAGTGACTTCTGGGATTCGAACCCAGGGCATACATACATGACGTACACCTCCCAGCGTAACCACTAAGCCAAGCCAACGTTGGAAGACAATGTCGGCCAGTATCTTTTACCTGCCTGCAATTTGAACCCAGGCGTCCAAGCTCGGCACTTGGTAAGTCACCATTCTCGGCATACGACAACACATTGGTGAAGTACTTTGGCTGGTGCCGAGGCCGGGTGGAAAATAACCGAGCAGACAAGTGAATTAAATTGGCAAAAGTGCCCGGGCTGCGTCTCAGGTAATAGAGCCGATTTAATATTAAATTGGTGAAGTACTTTAAGTGGTGCTGAGGCCGAGTGGAAAATAACCGAGCAGACAAGTGAATTAATTCAGCAAAAGTGCCCGGGCTGCGTCTCGGATAATAGAGCCGATTTAATAGTAAATTGTTGAAGTACTTTAGCTGGTGCCGAGGCCGGGTGGAAAATAACCGAGCAGACAAGTGAATTAAATTGGTAAAAGTGCCCGGGCTGCGTCT
>NW_001889925.1:184852-186066 GCF_000143565.1 Laccaria bicolor S238N-H82
AACATAAACCAGAGGGTGATTTTGAATGCAGGACATGGCAAAGAACACTGGGGGGTTGGTACAACATATGAACAAGTAAACTTAGTTAGGCGATGTGTTAGCCAGGCTGGCTATCATCACGGGACAGATGGCAACATAAATTGTTTAATTGGAGACAAGCCAAAGAATGGTAGGGAGTGTGGTGCCGACTGGGCCAGGCCATATCCAGGCTGGAGATGGCAACAGATGAGGGCCGGCCTCATCTCTGCTCGGGGCTCACAATGAGATTCATGACCTCGGGTATGTAAACTGACTTTGCCGAGCCAGGGTGCGGCAAGTGGGCTGATCCATATTGTGAGGAATCAAAAGCTGTTCAGCTGACCCACAATCCAAGGCAATTTCAGCAGGGTCAATTCATCATTAGGCTGGTCGGCCGGCACACAGAACCACTCCTCAAGAAGATATGGGTGGCCGAGCCAGCTTTGATGGGGTCAACATATACATCGGCTCATCAGCAGGCACCATCAACCATGGCCTGTTTGTATGGTCAGGGGGCTCAGTGTTGTTGGGGTAAGGTCACTAATACTTGTGTTGTACTCATGTGGAACACCCAGCTTCCCTCACCAAGTACTCCAACAACAACACACAGCTTCCCTCATCAAGTACTCCAACAACAACATCCAGCTTTCTTCTCCAGTGTTCTCCATTGCTTGAGTGAGAGGAATACTCAGCTTTCATGACATATCAGTAAAGAAACCTCTCATACATATGCTACAAACAGTCAAGGAAGGGTGGCTAAAACCCTAAAAAATAATAGGTAAATTACCTAGAATATATGTCCCCCATCCCAAAAAAAATCACAAGTTTTTTTAGGAACTGGGACCCCAAACACCCCTAGTGGCTGAAGAAATATATCCTTGGTCAATCCCAGCTGCAAAATATATCCTGAGTCCATCCCAGACCAGAAATATATTTCTGCAGTGTGACAGTCACAATTCAGGGTCCAGGCATAAGAAATATATTTGGAGTCCATCTCAGTGAAGAAATATATTTTGGGGTGTGTGACACACTAGAAATATATTTGGTGTGACTTTGAACGTCAAAATATATTTAGGTAAAAGTGGAGATATACAAGCCCCAGAATATATACAATATAGATATACATACTGACATTTAGTCCCGTAGTATTCATGGAGTTTGCAAGACTAAAAGTCAGTTGGTAGTGGGTGACTGAA
>NW_001889925.1:186116-204538 GCF_000143565.1 Laccaria bicolor S238N-H82
AACCAAGCAGACAGGTGAATTAAATTGGTAAAAGTGCCTGGGCTGCACATCGGGTGACAGATATTAAATTGTTGTACTTTGGCTGGTCCGAGGCCGCGTAAAAAATAACATAGCAGAGAAGTGAATTGAATCGGGCATGGGTTGCATCTCGGATAATAGAGTCAATCTAACATTAAATTGTTGAAGTACCTTAGCTGGTGCCATGTCTCGGTGCGAAGTCACCAGTCAAAATGCCCAGGCTGCTGCTTGTGATTAGATATCAAATTGCTATGCCATGTCTGGATGCAAAATAACCAAGAAAATGGGTGAATTGAATCGGTAAAAATAACTAAGCTGCATCTCGGGTGATACAGCCGATTTAATATTGATTTGTTGCAGTCCTTTAGCTGGTGCCATGGCTGGGTGCAAAATGACTAAGCAGACAAGTGAATTAAATTGGTAGAAATGCCCAGGTTGCACATCGGATAATAGAACCGATTTGATATTCAATTGGTGAAGTCCTTCAGCTAATGCCATGTCCGGCTGCAAAGTTGCAAGTGAATGGATTCTCCCGCCATCCCACCATCCCACCATCCTATCATCCTGCCATCCCGCCATCCTACCATCCCACCATCCCGCCATCCCGCCATCCCGCCATCCCGCCATCCCGCCATCCACGCCATCCCATCATCCTACCATCCTTCCATCCTTCCATCCTTCCATCCTGCCCTCCTGTCATCAGCATTATATCTTGACCATTACTGGGCCACTTCTCTCCAAAAACCCTGCTAATTATATCTTGATGTAGTCTATGACATACTCAAAACAAGAACGTATAGTAGTGTAGTTGACATGCATCTCCCTCAATGTTCCCCATGGTATGTATACCTTTACTGTAGTCTCCCCAAAGCAGAAAGAATACAGTGTATATTATATATGCTTAATTTGTGGTAGCTCAGAATAGCCATTTGGGGTTCTGAGTATCTGTATTGCACAAAATGCCCAGAAGACATATAAATCCCATGGGAGTTCCAGAGGAATATGTTCAATTATTATTTGCAAGACATGAAGATATAAGGTTCTAATTGGAGAACTTACCTGGTAAATGGTGCATGGAGAGGAGGGAGGAATACATTGTATCCATTCGTTACATCACCACAGTTTCGCCAATGAGAGTCAAAAGTGGGTTGGAGGTAGGGATGGGATAGCTAGAAAGAAGTTTAAAAGGAATTACAGAGATTGACAAGACAAGATAATGATTTCAGAAGATTGTATATGGAGCAGGACAATGGTACGTGGATAGTCACTAACATTCTAGCCATATCTCTGTATCCACCAAAACACATATTCAAAACATCCTGCCTTCCTTACCTGATCAATACTCTTTGAACAACCTACTAGCTACCCCAGCCTTAAGTGAACCCCACACCATATATAATAAACACCACCAAGATATGATTAGGAACTTGTTTGGAGAGAAATAGTGCAGTAACAGTGGAAATACTATACTCATGACTGGTGGGCAGAATGGGGGCAGGATTACACCTATTGGAGAAACTAGTGCCTGATTTAGTAATTGTCGGTCAACAATGATGGCATTGAGAGGGGGCACCAGGCAGATGGTGTGAAAGTTATAACTAACTTGTCTCTTTGGCATTGGTGTATGAATGGCTCCGAGCTCGGGGAACAACTCTCATGAGTTGTGTTATCTTGTCTGCTCGGTAATATTACACCCAGACTGAAATGATATGGATGCAACCCAGGCATGTTCAGTGATATACTTCACTTGTAGGCTCGGTAGTGGTCCACTTGAACAAAGCATGGTTGAAGTACTTCCGGGCATTTTTACCAATTGAATCCACTCAGTTGTGGCTTTGCAGCCGGGCACGGGGGTGGCTGAAGGACTTTAATATTTAATCACTAGCATTACCCGGGTTGAGGCCTGGGCATTTTTGCTAATCTGGTTCACTTGTCTGCTTGGTGATTATGCATCTGGACATGGCAGCAGCTGAAATACTTGGGCAGTTTAATATGAAATCGGTTCTGTCATCCAAGATGCAGCCCGAGCATTTTTACCGATTTAATGCACTTGTCTGCTCCATGATTTTGCACCCGGACCAACTAAGGTAATTCAACAATTTAATATGAAATTACCAGCATCACCTGACATGCAGCCCAAGTGTTTTTACCAATTTGGTTTATTTGTCTGCTCTGTGATCTCGCATCTGGACATGGCACCAGTTAAAGTACTTCACCAATTTAATATTAAATCGGCTCAGACGCAGCCCAGGCACTTTTACCAATGTAATTGACTTGTCTGCTCGGTTATTTTCCACCCAGCCTCGGCACCAGCCAAAGTACTTCACCAATTTAATATTGAATCGGCTCTATTATTTGACATGCAGCCTGGGCACTTTTATCGATTTAATTCACTTGTCTGCTTGGTTGTTTTCCACCCAGCCAAAGTACTTCAACAATTTAATATTAAACAGGTTCTATTATGCGAGACGCAGCCTGGGCAATGTTACCAATTCAATTCATTTGTCTGCTCGGTTATATTTCACCCGGCCTCGGCACCAGTTAAAGTACTTCAACAATTTAATATTAAATCGGCTCTATTACCCGAGACGCCAGCCCAGGCATTGTTACCGATTTAATTCACTTGTCTGCTTGGTTATTTTCCACCCGGCCTCGGCACCAGCCAAAGTACTTCACCAATTTAATATTAAATTGGCTCTATTATCCAAGACGTAGCCCGGGCACTTTTGCTGATTTAATTCACTTGTCTGCTCGGTTGTTTTCCACCCAGCCAAAGTACTTATCAATTTAATTCACTTGCCTGCTCGGTTATTTTTTACCTGGCCTCGGCACTGGCTAAAGTACTTCAACAATTTACTATTAAATCGGCTCTATTACCTGAGACGCAGCCCAGGCACTTTTACCAATTTAATTCACTTGTCTGCTCGGTTATTTTCCACTCAGCCTCGGCATCAGTTAAAGTACTTCACCAATTTAATGTTAAATCGGCTCTATTACCCGAGACATAGCCTGGGCACTTTTACCGATTTAATTCACTTGTCTGCTTGGTTATTTTTCACCCGGCCTCGGCACCAGCCAAAGTACTTCACCAATTTAATATCAAATCAGCTCTATTATCCAAGATGCAGCCCAGGCACTTTTACCGATTTAATTCACTTGTCTGCTCGGTTATTTTCCACCCAGCCTCGGCACCAGCCAAAGTACTTCACCAATTTAATATCAAATCGGCTCTATTATCCAAGATGCAGCCCGGGCACTTTTACCGATTTAATTCACTTGTCTGCTCGGTTATTTTTCACCCGGCCTCGGCACCAGCCAAAGTACTTCACCAATTTAATATTAAATCGGCTCTATTATCCAAGATGTAGCCTGGGCACTTTTACCGATTTAATTCACTTGTCTGCTCGGTTATTTTTCACCCGGCCTTGGCACCAGCCAAAGTACTTCAACAATTTAATAGTAAATCGGCTCTATTATCCGAGACTCAGCCTGGGCACTTTTACCGATTTAATTCACTTGTCTGCTCGGTTATTTTCCACTCGGCCTCGGCACCAGTTAAAGTACTTCACCAATTTAATATTAAATCGGCTCTATTACCCAAGACGTAGCCTGGGCACTTTTACCGATTTAATTCACTTGTCTGCTCGGTTATTTTTCACTCGTCCTCGGCACCAGTTAAAGTACTTCACCAATTTAATATTAAATCGGCTCTATTACCCAAGATGTAGCCTGGGCACTTTTACCGATTTAATTCACTTGTCTGCTCGGTTATTTTTCACCCGGCCTTGGCACCAGCCAAAGTACTTCAACAATTTAATAGTAAATCGGCTCTATTATCCGAGACTCAGCCTGGGCACTTTTACCGATTTAATTCACTTGTCTGCTCGGTTATTTTCCACTCGTCCTCGGCACCAGTTAAAGTACTTCACCAATTTAATATTAAATCGGCTCTATTACCCAAGACGTAGCCTGGGCACTTTTACCGATTTAATTCACTTGTCTGCTCGGTTATTTTTCACCCGGCCTTGGCACCAGCCAAAGTACTTCAACAATTTAATAGTAAATCGGCTCTATTATCCGAGACTCAGCCCGGGCACTTTTGCCGATTTAATTCACTTATCTGCTCGGTTATTTTCCACTCGGCCTTGGCACCAGCGAAAGTACTTCACCAATTTAATATTGGATCGGCTCTATTATCCGAGACATAACCCGGGCACTTTTACTGATTTAATTCACTTGTCTGCTCGGTTATTTTCCACCCAGCCTCGGCACAAGCCAAAGTACTTCAACAATTTAATATTAAACATGTTCTATTATACGAGATGCAGCCTGGGCAATGTTATTGATTTAATTCACTTGTCTGCTCGGTTGTTTTCCCAGCCCTTTGAAAGTACTTCAATAATTTAATATCACCCGATGTGCAGCCCAGGCATTTTTACCAATTTCATTCACTTGTCTGCTGGATTATTTTGCATCCGGACATGGCACCAGCCAACGTACTTCAACAGTTTGGGATTTAAATGCCTGCATCACCCGATGTGCACCTTTACTGATGTAATTCATGTCTGCTTGGTGTAATTTCACCCGGACATGGTGCCAGCTCACACATCCTTTCCCTGAAAAATGCACTGGCCCAGACACAATGATTTAATATGGAATCGGCTCAATCACTCAAGGTGAAACCCGGGTATTTGTACTATTTCCCACTTGTCGGCTCCATTATTTTGCATCTGAACATGTTTGATTGGCTGTTTCCATGCATTTATACAGATTCAATGACCTTGTCTGCTCAGTAACTTTGCACCAGAATACAGGACCAGCTAATGTACTCACTGGCCTGATGCAAACATAAAACCAGAGGGTGATTTTGAATGCAGGACATGGCAAAGAACACTGGGGGGTTGGTACAACATATGAACAAGTAAACTTAGTTAGGCGATGTGTTAGCCAGGCTGGCTATCATCACGGGACAGATGGCAACATAAATTGTTTAATTGGAGACAAGCCAAAGAATGGTAGGGAGTGTGGTGCCGACTGGGCCAGGCCATATCCAGGCTGGAGATGGCAACAGATGAGGGCCGGCCTCATCTCTGCTCGGGGCTCACAATGAGATTCATGACCTCGGGTATGTAAACTGACTTTGCCGAGCCAGGGTGCGGCAAGTGGGCTGATCCATATTGTGAGGAATCAAAAGCTGTTCAGCTGACCCACAATCCAAGGCAATTTCAGCAGGGTCAATTCATCATTAGGCTGGTCGGCCGGCACACAGAACCACTCCTCAAGAAGATATGGGTGGCCGAGCCAGCTTTGATGGGGTCAACATATACATCGGCTCATCAGCAGGCACCATCAACCATGGCCTGTTTGTATGGTCAGGGGGCTCAGTGTTGTTGGGGTAAGGTCACTAATACTTGTGTTGTACTCATGTGGAACACCCAGCTTCCCTCACCAAGTACTCCAACAACAACACACAGCTTCCCTCATCAAGTACTCCAACAACAACATCCAGCTTTCTTCTCCAGTGTTCTCCATTGCTTGAGTGAGAGGAATACTCAGCTTTCATGACATATCAGTAAAGAAACCTCTCATACATATGCTACAAACAGTCAAGGAAGGGTGGCTAAAACCCTAAAAAATAATAGGTAAATTACCTAGAATATATGTCCCCCATCCCAAAAAAAATCACAAGTTTTTTTAGGAACTGGGACCCCAAACACCCCTAGTGGCTGAAGAAATATATCCTTGGTCAATCCCAGCTGCAAAATATATCCTGAGTCCATCCCAGACCAGAAATATATTTCTGCAGTGTGACAGTCACAATTCAGGGTCCAGGCATAAGAAATATATTTGGAGTCCATCTCAGTGAAGAAATATATTTTGGGGTGTGTGACACACTAGAAATATATTTGGTGTGACTTTGAACGTCAAAATATATTTAGGTAAAAGTGGAGATATACAAGCCCCAGAATATATACAATATAGATATACATACTGACATTTAGTCCCGTAGTATTCATGGAGTTTGCAAGACTAAAAGTCAGTTGGTAGTGGGTGACTGAAGTGTCCCTCCCCCTCTCTGTAACATAGAATCTAATAAATTTAATTAATTTAATTAATAAATATACTTCAATTTTATTTTTTGTTTTGAGATCTAAGTTCAGGAATTCTGAATTAACTTAGGTCTGTGGCAGTCCAGTCCAGTCCAGTTTTGTGTTGGGAGAGTCTAGTGGAGTCCAGTCTTGTGATTTGCAGTCCAGCCCAGTCCAGTCCAGTCCAGATTTATGCTTGCAGTCCAGTGGAGTCCAGTGGAGTCCAGTTTTGTGCTGGGAGTCCAGTGGAGTCCAGTTTTGTGATTGGCAGTCCAGTCCAGTCCAGTCCAGTGGAATCCAGTGGAAGCCAGTGGAAGCCAGTGGAGTCCATGTGGATTATGTGGGGGATGGTAAAGTATTGCCAAGGGAGTGTTGACCTGGTTCGAAGGCCACCCAGTGAGTGCGACTTTCTCCATCTCCGCATAGTTCGCAAATGTTGTCAACGGCATCGTAGTTCTTGTACTCTTCGGGTGTGGAACGGCCTCGTCTAGATGTAAATAAGTAAAACGTGACGATAGTTCATGTCTGCGACGTACGCCATTTGCTCCTAAATATCTGCTTGAAGTCTTTCTGGCTTTCCTTCGAGGGTGCAAACCTTTCGGAAAGCGAACTGGTGGCCAAAGTCTTTCTGCTGCTCTTGCTTGGAACAGGTACGTCTTTGCTTCTTTCGAGGTTGTTGTCAATCTGTAAATCTTGCCTTAATTCCTGTTGATATCGTGCCGCTCTGCCATGCCATGTTAATAGAAAAAACGCGAAAAGAGTATAACGCATGACCCACCGAACAGTAGTGGCGAAGACATCAGTCCACTTCCTAATAGGATAATTTTCGCGCTCGAAGACATCCTTTAAAAAGGATGAGTTGACGAAAAGGCCGTCCTTTTGATGCACAGATGGCTTGTCTCCTGAATAGACAATAAAGCCTGTGATGTCGAATTCGGGGTCAGTGCGCCGGATGATGTTTAGCTAGAAGAACACAATATGAAAACCTTTACGCGAATAAAAGAAAATAATAACTTACCAAACACTCAATCATCGCACGCCAGCGTTCAAAGCGAACCTCCGGTGCAACGATAGACGATCCACCATCCACGATTTCGTCTTGAAGCTGCTCGTAAATGTCTTGCATGCGTTCTTCCCTTTCCTCGCTGGACTGGTGGCTACCACTTTTATGATAAAACTAAGGCAATTGCCTGCAGAGCTGTGTGTATAAGTCCACAAGTTTTATGAAAGGCATTTCATAGATGTGTCCTGTGTTTTCTTTCTCATAAAACCTATGTTCTTTTCATAAGATATAGGCAAGGCCACAGAGTGCTTTTCATAATTAAACCTGTGCGCTTTCAATAGGTTTTTCATTCACTGAGTTAGGTGTATTCATTGCCTTTTTCATAATTAATGGTGTGCACTTTCATTGAATATTTCATTAGGAATTTTGGGTGCTTTCATTGCTTTTTTCATAATTAATCCTGTGTGATTTCAATAAATATTTCATTCACTATGTTAGGTGTATTCATTGCCTCTATCATATCTAATGGTGTGCGCTTTCATTGAATATTTCATTAGGAATATTGGATGCTTTCATTGTACTTTTCATAATTAATGTTGTGCAATTTCAATAAATATCTCATTCCCTAGGTCAGGTGTATTCATTGCCTCTTTCATATTTCATAGTGTGCGCTTTCATTGAATATTTCATTAGGAATATTGGATGCTTTCATTGTACTTTTCATAATTAATGCTGTGCAATTTCAATAAATATCTCATTCCCTAGGTCAGGTGTATTCATTGCCTCTTTCATAATTAATGCTGTGCGCTTTCATTGAATATTTCATTATCAATTCTGGGTGCTTTCATTGTGCATTTCAATAAATATTTCATTAGCTAGGTTATATGTATTCATTGCTTCTTTCATAATTAATGATGTGCACTTTCATTGAATATTCCACAGCTTTCATTGGGATTTTTCATTGAGTATCTCAATATTTCATTCCAATTTCATATCTGCCCCCAGGGATATCATTATGATTTTTCATTATATTCCATGATAGCAATGAAATAGCTATTATGGTCCATCCAATGGGTCATTGGGAGGGTGGTCACATGACAAATTTCCAAAAATGGTAAAAAAACAAAAGTTGTAGCTCTTCACCATAGCTTCCAGAATCAGTTGGAATTATGTCCTAAAGTGCTTCCATTGTGGAGATATAAGGTAAAAGGTTTTCAAAAGCGCCGCGTTTTTTTATAGACATTGAAAAACAGACAGGACCAACCACCTATTTAACTCACTTTTGGTACCTTTAAATCAATCTACTCAAGGCTGACCCCAGTGGTGAAGGCTTGGACAATGACAACTGGTCTTGGTATTGAAAGACATGACAAGTTGCATTGGTAGCACAGAGAATTTATCACTCCAAAAAAATCATGTGAAGATTGACTGTGGTCAGACATAGGACAGCAGATACTGATCTGAGTGGAAGGTTAACCAACATCAAAGATAGGATAGTGGCTTAGTATGGAAAACAGCCATGGACCTGACATCAAACACAACTATTCATAAGTGGCAGAATGTCAACTCATCCCAATCCTTCAATCATATCCCCAATGACCTATATATATATAGTTAACCACACTACATACTATATGTCAGAAAAGTGGACACAATTAACTTTTGTAATGAAAAAAGCGGACACACTACAAACCATTGTAGTCTGAAAAGGCAGATACAATTAACTTTTGTAATCAAAAAAGCGGACACTACAAACCATTGTAGTCTGAAAAAGCGGACACTATTAACTTTTATAATGAAAAAAGCGGACACTACAAACCATTGTAGTCTCAAAAAGCGGACACTATTAACTTTTGTAGTGAAAAAAGCGGACACTACAAACCATTGTAGTCTGAAAAAGTGGACACTATTAACTTTTATAATGAAAAAAGCGGACACTACAAACCATTGTAGTCTGAAAAAGCAGACACTACTAACTTTTGTAGTCTCAAAAAGCGGACACTACAAACCATTGTAGTCTGAAAAAACAGACACTACTAATTTTTGTAGTCTCAAAAAGCGGACACTATTACTTTTGTAATGAGAAAAGCAGACACTACTAATTTTTGTAGTCTTTGTCTGACCTTTGTGGTCTATGTCCAACTTTTGTAGTCTATGTCCGACTTTTGTAGTCTTTTTTGTAGTCTATTAGTAAACTTTGTAGGCTATAACTTACTTTTGTAGTCTGTCAGTGTCAATTACCCTTTTAGGGCATGTACCTTCCTTTTTGGGAGAAATTTCCCACGATACAATAGTTGTAGCCCCTTCTCTTAGCTTTCTAAATCTGTTGAAATCATGTTGTTTAGTGTTCTTTTCATGAAGAAAAATGCAAAAAAAAAAAAAAAAAACGCGGCACTTTTGAAAACCTTTTACCTTATATCTCCACAACGGAAGCACTTTAGGACATAATTCCAACTGATTCTGGAAGCTATGGTGAAGAGCTACAACTTTTGTTTTTTTACCATTTTTGGAAATTTGTCATGTGACCACCCTCCCAATGACCCATTGGATGGACCATAATAGCTATTTCATTGCTATCATGGAATATAATGAAAAATCATAATGATATCCCTGGGGGCAGATATGAAATTGGAATGAAATATTGAGATACTCAATGAAAAATCCCAATGAAAGCTGTGGAATATTCAATGAAAGTGCACATCATTAATTATGAAAGAAGCAATGAATACATATAACCTAGCTAATGAAATATTTATTGAAATGCACAATGAAAGCACCCAGAATTGATAATGAAATATTCAATGAAAGCGCACAGCATTAATTATGAAAGAGGCAATGAATACACCTGACCTAGGGAATGAGATATTTATTGAAATTGCACAGCATTAATTATGAAAAGTACAATGAAAGCATCCAATATTCCTAATGAAATATTCAATGAAAGCGCACACTATGAAATATGAAAGAGGCAATGAATACACCTGACCTAGGGAATGAGATATTTATTGAAATTGCACAACATTAATTATGAAAAGTACAATGAAAGCATCCAATATTCCTAATGAAATATTCAATGAAAGCGCACACCATTAGATATGATAGAGGCAATGAATACACCTAACATAGTGAATGAAATATTTATTGAAATCACACAGGATTAATTATGAAAAAAGCAATGAAAGCACCCAAAATTCCTAATGAAATATTCAATGAAAGTGCACACCATTAATTATGAAAAAGGCAATGAATACACCTAACTCAGTGAATGAAAAACCTATTGAAAGCACACAGGTTTAATTATGAAAAGCACTCTGTGGCCTTGCCTATATCTTATGAAAAGAACATAGGTTTTATGAGAAAGAAAACACAGGACACATCTATGAAATGCCTTTCATAAAACTTGTGGACTTATACACACAGCTCTGCAGGCAATTGCCTTAGTTTTATCATAAAAGTGGTAGCCACCAGTCGAGGCAAAGCACCTTGATAGTGGTGGTACCCACCATCCCAAGGCTGGGTGAAACGATAGGTGACCGCCTCCAAGCAGAGAAGCGATCGCATGTGGTTCTTGTCGTCCCATGAAAGGTCGTCCTCCAAGGAGAGGATCTCGAAAACATCCTCTCCAGAGTTACGAGTCTTGTCCAATGCCATCGCCGCCTCGATGATGTATGAGTTGATGTGCAGTTCGTCTTCTTCCCTCAAAATGTTGATCGCGTCAACGTAGTCCTCAGGCCAGTGGGGGGCTGAAAAGCCCTGTGGTATGGGGTGCCACTTCTTCGTCTCATCGTCGAAGTACGTCGTGAACCAGTCGGCTGCACTCTGGCAGCCTTCAGTCAGCTCGTGACCATGGTAGTAGCGAGTTGTCTTGTCAGCATAGCTGAAGCAATATGCTACGTCTTTGGACTCGCATGCCTCCCTCATAGCCTGGATCTCGTCAGGGCCGAGGTCATGCATCGAGAATGACCTTGGATGAAAGTCTTCATCCCGGATGCTGGTGAGTTTCTTTCCGGTTGAAGGTATATCGTTGGGGTCGAAGCTTGAATAACTATTGGCAAATTCATTGGCGCCTTCTGGCTGGTCAGGCAGCGTGATGTCGTAATCGTCCGAACACGTTGAGGTTAAGTCCGATAGCGTGGAGTTGCTGTTGCCCGCACTAAAACAAAAGACACGTGAGTTTCAACATGTGTGTTTGGACTCGGTTAAGAAGACGAACTTCGTGGTGATGGCAGCGGGGGCTGTAGGTTGAGCAGACGAAGATTTATGGGTAGACCCGTACATTCTGAGCACAGGGGCTGGTTTGGACTTGTGTGGAACAGGCCCGGGCCTGCAGAGTGTGGTTGTCAGACAGAGAAATAGAAGCAAAAGCAACTGACTAAAGTCTGGTTGAAGAAATTGCAGCTGGCATAAAGTCAAGCAGCATGCGAGTGACCTAAGCCAGCTCAAAGGACGGGGGCCACTCCCTCGAGGTCGCACGGTAAAACCAGAGCAACGCAAGTGGCGAATGACACTCCATCCAAACCAGCCCACAAAAAGAAGTAAAGCTTAAAAAAGAACAGAAGCTTACCCAACAACGTCGGAGTGAACAGCATCAGAAACCGGGTTATTGACAGGTCGAACAGCCGCTTGAGTGGCAACATTCCTATTGGCAAAGCAGTAAGTACACGGGGACTGCAAGCAATGAGCAATGAACACGCAGCAACCGACTCAAGTCTGGTTGAACCAGTTGTCGCTGACATCAAGTCAAGCAACATGCGAGCGACCTAAGTTGCTCGATGTGGAGGGAATAAATGTGGTGGGAATGAACAATCAAATTACCTTGAAGTCTGCACCCTAGCTTCATTGGCAGTGTTTGGTCGAACAGCCGCTTCATTGGCTAAAATCCTATTGGGAGATGAGTCAGCGACTGTGGGACTGCCACGGTTGAGCAAGGAACTTGTGGCAACCGACTCAAGTCTGGTTGAACCAATTGCCGCTGACATCAAGTCAAGCAGCATGCGAGCAACCTAAGTCGGCTCGATGTGGAGGGAATGAAAGGGATAATTAACTCACCCTGAAGGCTGCAGCCTAGCTTGGATGTGTACACCATCGAAGACTTGAGCATTCGAAGGGCGCCGTTGAACCTCTACGGCAGCAGAGGGGCGCCGCTGTGCCTCTTTGGGAGCAGCAACCGTCTTCTTGGGCGGCCCAGACTGCACTTGGGTTTTCCCCATGGCGGCGTCGTTGGCAGGGGCACGGATAGCTGTCTTCTTCTTAGGCGGCCCATACTTCACTTGGGTTTGCCCAACTTCTTGATTGCCGGTGTCGTTGGCCTGAGTGAAAGGTGTGACTGGCTCACTTCAGTCACCCACCTTGACCAAGCTATTAGCCTTGTAAAATGTAAGAATGTATCCAGGCTAATAGGTTGTGTGACCATTTATTTTTTTGCCTTTGGGAGAAAATATAATATTGGATTGGGTAGAATATGTTTGACCTTTAATATTATGACCAGAAATGTTTGGGTACATAAATTGTGTTCAAAAATATCCTAGTCAAGTGAAAGTGGTCAGAAATGTTTGAAGGGTGTCAGACTGGTAAGAAATGTTTGAAGTGTGTCAGACTGGTAAGAAATTTTTGAGCTAAGTCAAACTGGCCAGAAATGTTTGAGGTGTGCCAGAGTGGCTAGAAATGTTTCAGTGGTGTGACATCGCTCAGATATGTTCTAAGCATGTCACACTGCTGAAAAATCTTTTAGCCTTGTCACATGGCTCAAACATATCTGACCAGTGTCACAGGGTATCTGGGGTCCCAGTTTCAAGAAAAAAACTTGGTTTTTCTGGTGCAGTTTTCTCAATATTTTGTACATTGGTTTTTTTCCCCTCAAAACTCATCTGAGTTTGTTCTCACCAATACCCTGCTTCTATCTGCCATGTTCACCAATCTCAGATTGTCTTCACCAACACCCCACTTCTAAGGTAGACGACTTTCATAATCGTCAAACGTCATGTGACCAATGTGACAGCTGCTAAAAAGGGTAATGTTTCACAAAATTCGACTGTATATATAATTCTAGGGGTCCTATTGTACCATAAGAACCTAGCTTTTGTAGATAAATATCCTGGACACATGAATCAGTAAAAAAATTGGAACAAAGTTCAGTTTTGGTAAAGGAGATAGAAAAATACAGTCACCATTAGTATACAACTAATTAAGCCCCCTTGCTGTCATGTCGTGTCTCCAAAAGCATTTTTATCTACCTCATACTCGCAGTTAGGTCCTGAAGATTCATGGATGCATATGAAAGAGGCTTAGAGGCTTGAATGGTCAGTAGGCGGCATGGTGCAGCAGTGGCGCCTGAGTGTGGCGTAAATACAAGGGGCATTGTTCTCCCAGATAAGATATCATGAGGGAACTGGGAAAGAAGGGAATTGTTCAAACCCATGTCACACAACATTTAGCATACTTATCTCATTATCTGATCCAGCACTGTTAATAGTCTGTTATATTAAGTGTCAATTTTGAAAATGCATAGGCTCAGTCAGTTTTTCTCCAAGTTGCTCAATTTTTTGCAGAGGCATTGACATTAAGTAGATCTATGGAAACTAGGTCCGTACTGCATTCAAAATCGAGTAGGAAGAGCTCAAATTATTTCTCAGTTGTTTTATTACCTGATTTGATCAAGATGTAACAGTAAAGTAATGGCATGTGACGTTTGACAATTATGAAAGTCGTCTACCTTATCAGTCATGTTCACCACTCTAAGGTTGTCTTCACCAACACCCCACTTCTATCTGTCATGTTCACCACTCTAAGGTTGTTTTCACCAACACCCCACTTCTATCTGTCATGTTCACCACTCAAAACTCATCTAATCCCCAAAACCCCTGCTCAGTGTCTCTCTCACCATCTTTCTCTCTTGCATTGGGCCTTGTCATATGATTCCATTTTTTGACCACCGTCTCCTCCACCTCTGCCTCTACTTCAGCTCCCAGATCTCCAAGTGCATCTTACCATCCCCCCCAGTCAAACCCCCACATGTCTTAACTTGTAGACCAAATCTGAAAGATATTATGAAGATTTCTTAGCCAGGCAAACATGTGGAGTGAGTGAGAGATACTTCACAAATTTAAATATTTCTTTGCAACTCAAACATTTCTTAACCTGTTAAAAATATCCAAAAGATAGCATAAAGATTTCCTAGCCTGGCAAACATATCTGCACTTGATGAGAGATATCTGACAAATATTTCTCTAGAACTCAGACATGTAGAAAATATCCAAAAGATATCATAAAGATTTTCTTAGCCAGGCAAACATATTTGATCTTGATGAGAGATATCTGACAAATATTTCTTAGCCAGGCAAACATATTTGAACTTAATGAGAGAAATCTCACAGATATCTCTTTGGAACTGAAACACTCTTGACTTGGAGAAAATATCCTGAATCAGATAAACATCTTTAAGAAACTTTCTTTAGCCAGCCAAACCTTTCTGACTTGATCAGAAATGTTTCCCAAGATATATTGGGTAGCCAAACATTTCTTAACCTGACAGAAGTCTTTCTCCTTTTATAAAGATTTCCTAGCCCAACAAACATTTCTAAACCTCATAAGAAATATTTCACAAAGATTTCTTGGGAGTCCAAACATTTCTAGGAAATTTTCTTGACCAGTCAAAGATTTTTCAACCTTGGGCAGAAATAACTTACAAAGATTTCTTTCCTGAAGGCATATATTTTCCAAATATATCCTGAAACAAGATCTTGGTAGATTTATCTGCAGAATTCTGGATTTCATTCAATACAACTATATAAATTTACATTACTACATTAAATATTATATGTGAAGGGGAGAGGGAGTGGAGGAGTGGTAGGTAGTGAGTAAGAGGGGTGAGGGTGGTGGGCAATGAGGGAGAGGGGAAAGGGGTGGTGAGCACTGAAGAGGAAGAGGGGGAAGGAGGTGGGTGGTAGGCAATGAGAGAGGGGGAAGGGGGTTGGTAGGCAATGATGGGGGGGGGTTGGTAGGCAATGAGTGAGAGGGGTGGTGGGCAGTTAATGAGAGGGAGTGAGGGTGGAGTATTGAGCCTCGATCCCGGGTGTGGGTGGGTGGGGGGGTCATCGTGTCTTCGTGGGTTGTACGCCCTCCATCGTCGTGGTTTGTACGCCCTCCGTCGTCGTGGTTTGTACGGCCTCGTCGTCGTCGTGGTTTGTATGGCCTCGTCATCCTCATCGTTTGTACGCCCTCGTCGCCCTCGTTGTCGTTGTCGTTTGCACGCCCTCGTCCTCGTTGTCGCTTGTACGCCCTCGTCGTGCCGTTGGTTCTACGCCCTCCTCCTCGTCGTGGTCCGTCGTTCGTATGCCCTGGTCGTCGTCGTCCATCGTCTGTTCACCGTCATGGTAGTCGTCGTCGTCCTTCACCTGTTTGCTGTCGTCGTCATCCGACTTTCGCCCTTCGGTGTCCTGGTCGCACTGTTGTTTTGTGTCTGTCATGGCCGTGGTGTGTGGTGATGACGTGGTCGTGGTGTAGTCGTCATGGTGTGTTGTGGTGATGTATGGGCATGGCAAGCATGTCGTGGCATGGTTATTAGTAGCGCGTTGGCCTGGGACGAAGGACGGGGGTGCTCACCATGATAGTATAGACAGAAACGATGAACGACGACAATGTCGTCGTTCATCGTTTGGTTGCCACGTCGCTGTTGGCGACGTGGCACCTAACATCGTTGTCAGAAAATGAAAAGAGGGAGGGAGATGGGTGTGCTCACCACGTACCTGATTCACCATCTGGTTACATATCCATCATCAGCGTTGTTGCCATGTCGTGTTTCCACATCGTGGTTGCTGTGGTGGTTGTAGGTGTTGAATGTGAAGCGGCGATGGTGGCGATGTGGACGTCGTTGATGATGGGTGGGCGTCGTCGATGGTGGTGGGCGTTGTTGAGGGTGGTGGTGGTGTGGGCGGTGTCTTGGTGTTGACGTGTGGTGGTCGTGGTGGTGGTTTGACGAAAGAGGCCATGTCACACGATGTGACATGAGCGTCATTCAAGTGTTCAAACCAGGCCGGGAAACCCACTCGATGGTAGCGTTGGCGGGAGCTCGACCGTTGACGTCAGGTTTCGATTAGTGCTTCGATTTTTCATTTCGGATTTACATAATCCGTGTGGACAGTAATTAAACTATGCAGCAGCGTACAAAGGGATAGAGCTGCTAACTACAAACTTGGTGTGTATAACATTAGATAACATTACATGAGTCCTACTGTATCTTTTAACGTGAAATGAAATAGAATGTGGTGGACCATCATTGTAAAGCCAACATGTTCAAGTTTGCAGCTTAGATCCGTGTTGGGACGTCGATGCAACATGCAATAGACAAGAAAATGCTCCACCCGACCGATTATCATCAAGAGGGGGGTTCCCAATGATATCAAATGCAGCCTCAGCGGCTTCTCCAAACTCTCCGTCTATCCAACGCATGGAATCTGCTCGAGAGACTGAAATATGCACACGGAACTTGATTCTTTTGATTCACTATCTGGATCTCCACTCTAGATCTAATCTACATTACTTACGCGCACAGCCAAATGCCTACACCACTAGAATTTTCAATACCTTCTCAATACCTTTAGTTCTACCGTACGTATGATGAAAGTTTGTCGAAGTCAACGTCCGTCTACATCTGTTTTATATCAGTTGGTCTCTGTCTGATTTTGTTTGGGTGACTCAGGCGGGCAGTTGCCGGTTGGAACACCCCCGTCGACACCCGTCATTTAGAGGGCCGTGTCCGTCAGACGGACGTGCACAGCCCTAGGCCTGACTCTGTATTATGTAAAGAAAGTCTTCCAGTCGGCGAACACCAAGAAATGATTGGGCGCCGAAAGCTACCAGTGGAGTGCGGAGAATATGTGATTGCATGCTAAATTGCAAACTTCTCATCTCTGAAATTTCTTTCTCAAAACCAGCGCTTTGTTTACACGGATTCCGAAGACACTCTCTTGGCCTTTGATCACGACGATGGGGGCATGATGGTATTCAGCCAAGCTGATGAAACTTGAGGAGAATTCTAGTTGATCTTTACCTATCAAAGAGTGGACTACCTATCAAAGAGTGGACTACCTTTACGCTCGTCCTATCTCACGTAAGATATCCATCTTACGAGCATCAGAGACTTCCTTAAAACCTGCATTGGCCATTTCGAAGGTGCCATATCCTTCCAACATGGCGCGGAGACGGTTGGAATAGCGAACCACCTTAGCCAATGTCACATCTTGTGACATTGGTGACATTGGTTTCTTTCGTCAAGCTAAGTACCACCACGACGACTCACCATGACCATCAACGAACGGTGACAACGGCGACTACACGAGGGCCCAGCCACACGAGCACACGAGGGCCCAACAACACGAGCACACGAGGGCCCGACAACGCGAGCACACGGGCACACAAGCCCCCGACAACAGGAGCACACGAGTGCTCGACAACACGAGGGCCCAGCCACGCAAGGGCCCAGCAAAACCGTTGGCGAAGGGCGGTGAGTGCTCACGCGAACAGGACAACAACGATTACGGATGTGTAGCGTGATGATGAACGGCGAGATGTCGCCGTTCATCGTCGTCATCTACTTGGTGAGCACCCCCCATCTCCCCCCTTTCATTTTCTTCTGACAACAATGCCAGGTGCCACGTCGCCAACAGCGACGTGGCAACCAAACGACGGACGACGAAATCTCGTCGTCCGTCGTCTCTGCTTATATTATCATGGTGAGCAGGCACTCTGCCACGTCACGCAACCCCACCACTGCAGACAACCACAGCCGCCCAACACACGAACGACGACCTGCGCCTATGAAAAACGACGACCAGCACACGCCAACACCCCAGAGCCACAAGCGACAGACGGACGACGACGAAAATGCGCCGAGCGCTGCCAAAAAAAAAGAACGCCCACCATCGTGAAGACACGCTGGGCACCCACCACCACGAACGAAGATTAGCGCCCACCAACACCACCTACGCCGAGCGCCAACCACCATGAAGACAGGCCGAGCGCCGACAACCGTGAAGACACGCAGGGCGCCCACCACCACGAACGAAGAAGAGCGCCCACCAACACCACCTACACACGGCGACGAGGGCTTAGCACCTTCACTCCGTCCTTCATCCCTTATGGCCCATCACTCCCTCTCCCATTCCCCCACTCTCTCCCCATCTTCCTCTCCCTCACTCCCCCCATTCCCTCACTCCCTCTCCCATTCCCCCACTCCCTCCCCATCTCCCATTCCCTCACTCCCTCTCCCATTCCCACTCCCTCCCCATCTCCCATTCCCTCACTCCCTCCCCCAT
>NW_001889925.1:209787-211151 GCF_000143565.1 Laccaria bicolor S238N-H82
AACAAGAGTGCACAAAGTTCTTTGTTGTTTCTCTCTTTCTCTTCCTCTCTTCCTCTCTCCCTCTCTACCTCTCCCTTCCTTCTTCTCTCTTTCTCTTGACTCTTGATTGTAAATTTACACACAACAAATTCTGTTCACCATCTCATAATATGATGTTCTTCTTTGTATTTTTCCATGATTCCCTTAATGCTTGCTGTTACTTGCCTGATCTGTATGGTCTCAAGTGTAACACAGAAATATTCCACACCAAATCGACATCCCACCCCAAACAACTCCATCAAATGTGCATTTTGGGAAGATATATTTCTTGATAGCTACATATTTTGGGAGGGTATATATTCAAATGTTGAATCAAGATATATTTATCAATGATATCCTGAATCAAGATACATTGGATGACTTTCCATAAGCTTTTATACAAGGAAATAGATTATTTCTTGATATCTTGGCTCTGTTGCCATGTTGCCGAGGCCAAATGGAGACGAAAAATATTCTTTGTGCCTGTTTTCACATCTCAATAAACCTTAATCTGTTCATAGGGTCAGACCCCTCTTCATAGATTAAACTCGCTGGAATAAAACGGTCCCAAGCCAATCTTGGCCTCATCCTCCCCTCATTGGCTGAATCAACCTTTTGTTGTATAGTACATGATAGCCTGTCTACATCAGACACCATAAACATTGTAATTAACTGCAGGGTACCATGCAGCACAAAATATCGGGAACAGAATGATAAATAGCTTGCAGAATGTCAGCTTGAATAGATTAAGCAACTAAACTGAGATTCAATCTCCGATGCGCCACCAAAATATGATATGTAGGATTGAAAACCTTACAGAAAGTCATCCATTATTTTCCAACTATATCGTGCATTTTCCCACTATATTCTCAACCAAGATATATTTTTAAAGTATATCCTGAACCAGGAGATATCTTTTAAATATATCTTGTACCAGGATATATTCACCAGACATATCTTTTAACTATATCCTGAACCAGGATATATCTTTCAACTATATCTTGAACCAGGATATATTCACAAGACATATCTTTCAACTATATCTTGAGCAAGGATATAGTTTTCAACAAACCAGGATATATTCACAAGACATATCTTTCAACTATATCCTGGACCAGGATATCTTTCAACTATATCTTGAACCAGGATATATTCACAAGACATATCTTTCAACTATATCTTGAACCATGATATATTCACAAGACATATTTTTCAACCATTTCTTGAACCAGGATATATTACTGTAGAATTCAGAGAGAAAGGACCATGTATTCAATATAACTGCATAAATTTACAATACTACATTAAATATTAAATCAAGGGAAGAGGGAGTGAGGGAGGTGGTA
>NW_001889925.1:211201-213080 GCF_000143565.1 Laccaria bicolor S238N-H82
TCCCTCCCTCCCTCCCTCTCTCTCTCCCACCATCCTTCTCTCCCTCCCTCTCTTCCTCCCTCCCTCCCTCTCTTCCTCCCTCCCTCCCTCTCTTCCTCCCTCCCTCCCTCTCTTCCTCCCTCCCTTCCTCTCTTCCTCCCTCCCTTCCTCCCTCCCTCCCTCTCTTCCTCTCTCCACCTCTCTCACCCCCTCCCCCCTCCATCATTTCACTTCACTCACTTCCCCTCCTTCCATAGCTCTCTCCCTCCACCACTCCCTCCATCACTCCATCACTCCCTCCCCCTCCCTCATTACATTAGTAAAATATCTTTCTGTATTTAGTTGTCATTTCACAATACAACATTTGTTTAAATGTGAATTTTGAATAGAAATTTGAAGTTCTGACTTGGTAATACATTGAAGTTGATATTCCAGTGGGAATCCAGTAGGAATCCAGTAGGACTTCAATGTGTGGAGCATTTCATCTAATTTGTTTAAGTTCAGTTGGAGTCCAGTAGGAGTCCAGTAGGAGGGGGAATGGAGAAATATGTGAAAATGCCTTTTTGGAAATTTTGTCAAAATCCGGTAGGAATCCAGTAGGAATCCTACTGGAGTCCCGGAGTCCAGTAGGAATAGGTGGGGGAGTGATAAGTATTGAAAAATACCTTGGATCGTCGCTGTCCATGGATTCCTGTTCTAGTTCATCATCATCTTCGTTGATGGCAGCGCTAGAGTAATGATACAATCAACAATTCTATATAGGAGATCGAGCGGGCAAAGGTTGACATACACTTTACTCTTCTTAGCTGAAGCCGCCTTGCTGGGAGAGGTTGACTTGTTATTCACCGCTGGAGTGGTCTTGAGCTTAGTGGGAGAAGCTGCCTTAGTTGCCGCCTTCGCTGGGGTTGCTTTCAATGGCATGGTGGGAGGCTTCTTAGTCGCAGAGGGAGCTACACGGGGCTTCTTTGGACTGTCGTGAATGGGACTGGAGATTTTGAGGTGAGCCATAAATATAAGGAGATAATGTCATACTAACATACCTTGCATTGAAAGGTCCATCCGAATCAGAAGCCGCGACCTCGTCAATGGGTCGCTTTTTCCCTCTGTGCACAACAGTTAGATTTTTGATAATATAGATGCAAATAACAAACTTTGCGGGGGTAGGCATAGCGGCAGGGGCCTTGCGAGGTCTCCCACATTTACGTGGGGTTGTTGGCACCTCTACAATCTCCAGCTCACTCATTCTAAACAGAAAGCGAAGTTAGATAAGGCAAATGTTGGAAGAAAAGAGCGACTGACTCTGCCTTCTCCTCCTCCTCCTCCTCATCATCATCATCCTCTCCACCACACTCATCCGATGAACTTGAATAGAGTTCAGTGGGTAAGTGACTGCAAACAAGAAAAGTGTGAAGAAACGTACTCTTCCTCCTGATAAGTCTCATTCCCGTCGGACTCATCTGAGTCTTCGATAAACTCAGCAGAAATTGCAGCCTTCTTGCGACGAGTGGAAACCATGATTTTTGTCGAAGCGAAGATTGAAAAGCAGAAGTGAGAAACAATCCTTTTTTTATAGGACACAAAATTTAATTTACACAAAAACGATAGAACTGAAACGGAGAGGGGAATCAAGGAGGTTGGACCTGGAAACCCTGTATTTCGTTGAAAATGCTAGAGGTGTTAGACCCTGCAATGAGAGAATTCCTGAGGGAAGTGTAGAATCTGCAGTTGATTGAGCCTAAAACGGTTTCAGACATCAAAAGGGGTGTAAAAAAAACAAGGGTAGCAGATGAATTGCACCCCATTTGACCCCACAAGTGCCTGCGATGATAGCGCTCACAGCATTTCGTTATGAACACAACTTTGTTAACTTTGCACAAGCCCATTCAATTAAAATACTCAT
>NW_001889925.1:213130-214164 GCF_000143565.1 Laccaria bicolor S238N-H82
ATATTAAATCAAGGGAAGAGGGAGTGAGGGAGGTGGTAGACATGAGGAAGAGGTGATGGTGGTGGGGAATGAGGGAGAGGGGAAAGGGTGGTAAGCAATGAGGGAGGGGGGAAGGGGTTATAGGCAATGAGGGAGGGAGGGAAGGGATATAGGCAGGCAATGAGGGAGAGGGGGAGTGGTGTGCAGTGAGGGAGAGGGGAGGGAGTGAGGGAATGGGGGAGGGAGTGAGGGAATGGGAGATGGGGAGGGAGTGGGAATGGGAGAGGGAGTGAGGGAATGGGAGATGGGGAGGGAGTGGGGGAATGGGAGAGGGAGTGAGGGAATGGGGGGAGTGAGGGAGAGGAAGATGGGGAGAGAGTGGGGGAATGGGAGAGGGAGTGATGGGCCATAAGGGATGAAGGACGGAGTGAAGGTGCTAAGCCCTCGTCGCCGTGTGTAGGTGGTGTTGGTGGGCGCTCTTCTTCGTTCGTGGTGGTGGGCGCCCTGTGTGTCTTCACGGTTGTCGGCGCTCGGCCTGTCTTCATGGTGGTTGGCGCTCGGCGTAGGTGGTGTTGGTGGGCGCTAATCTTTGTTCGTGGTGGTGGGCGCCCAGCATGTCTTCACGATGGTGGGCGTTCTTTTTTTTTGGCAGCGCTCGGCGCATTTTCGTCGTCGTCCGTCTGTCGCTTGTGGCTCTGGGGTGTTGGCGTGTGCTGGTCGTCGTTTTTCATAGGCGCAGGTCGTCGTTCGCGTGTTGGGCGGCTGTGGTTGTCTGCAGTGGTGGGGTTGCGTGACGTGGCAGAGTGCCTGCTCACCATGATAATATAAGCAGAGACGACGGACGACGAGATTTCGTCGTCCGTCGTTTGGTTGCCACGTCGCTGTTGGCGACGTGGCACCTGGCATTGTTGTCAGAAGAAAATGAAAGGGGGGAGATGGGGGGTGCTCACCAAGTAGATGACGACGATGAACGGCGACATCTCGCCGTTCATCATCACGCTACACATCCGTAATCGTTGTTGTCCTGTTCGCGTGAGCACTCACCGCCCTTCGCC
>NW_001889925.1:214490-217246 GCF_000143565.1 Laccaria bicolor S238N-H82
TAACAAATGTTTGGCTACCCAATATATCTTGGGAAACATTTCTGATCAAGTCAGAAAGGTTTGGCTGGCTAAAGAAAGTTTCTTAAAGATGTTTATCTGATTCAGGATATTTTCTCCAAGTCAAGAGTGTTTCAGTTCCAAAGAGATATCTGTGAGATTTCTCTCATTAAGTTCAAATATGTTTGCCTGGCTAAGAAATATTTGTCAGATATCTCTCATCAAGATCAAATATGTTTGCCTGGCTAAGAAAATCTTTATGATATCTTTTGGATATTTTCTACATGTCTGAGTTCTAGAGAAATATTTGTCAGATATCTCTCATCAAGTGCAGATATGTTTGCCAGGCTAGGAAATCTTTATGCTATCTTTTGGATATTTTTAACAGGTTAAGAAATGTTTGAGTTGCAAAGAAATATTTAAATTTGTGAAGTATCTCTCACTCACTCCACATGTTTGCCTGGCTAAGAAATCTTCATAATATCTTTCAGATTTGGTCTACAAGTTAAGACATGTGGGGGTTTGACTGGGGGGGATGGTAAGATGCACTTGGAGATCTGGGAGCTGAAGTAGAGGCAGAGGTGGAGGAGACGGTGGTCAAAAAATGGAATCATATGACAAGGCCCAATGCAAGAGAGAAAGATGGTGAGAGAGACACTGAGCAGGGGTTTTGGGGATTAGATGAGTTTTGAGTGGTGAACATGACAGATAGAAGTGGGGTGTTGGTGAAAACAACCTTAGAGTGGTGAACATGACAGATAGAAGTGGGGTGTTGGTGAAGACAACCTTAGAGTGGTGAACATGACTGATAAGGTAGACGACTTTCATAATTGTCAAACGTCACATGCCATTACTTTACTGTTACATCTTGATCAAATCAGGTAATAAAACAACTGAGAAATAATTTGAGCTCTTCCTACTCGATTTTGAATGCAGTACGGACCTAGTTTCCATAGATCTACTTAATGTCAATGCCTCTGCAAAAAATTGAGCAACTTGGAGAAAAACTGACTGAGCCTATGCATTTTCAAAATTGACACTTAATATAACAGACTATTAACAGTGCTGGATCAGATAATGAGATAAGTATGCTAAATGTTGTGTGACATGGGTTTGAACAATTCCCTTCTTTCCCAGTTCCCTCATGATATCTTATCTGGGAGAACAATGCCCCTTGTATTTACGCCACACTCAGGCGCCACTGCTGCACCATGCCGCCTACTGACCATTCAAGCCTCTAAGCCTCTTTCATATGCATCCATGAATCTTCAGGACCTAACTGCGAGTATGAGGTAGATAAAAATGCTTTTGGAGACACGACATGACAGCAAGGGGGCTTAATTAGTTGTATACTAATGGTGACTGTATTTTTCTATCTCCTTTACCAAAACTGAACTTTGTTCCAATTTTTTTACTGATTCATGTGTCCAGGATATTTATCTACAAAAGCTAGGTTCTTATGGTACAATAGGACCCCTAGAATTATATATACAGTCGAATTTTGTGAAACATTACCCTTTTTAGCAGCTGTCACATTGGTCACATGACGTTTGACGATTATGAAAGTCGTCTACCTTAGAAGTGGGGTGTTGGTGAAGACAATCTGAGATTGGTGAACATGGCAGATAGAAGCAGGGTATTGGTGAGAACAAACTCAGATGAGTTTTGAGGGGAAAAAAACCAATGTACAAAATATTGAGAAAACTGCACCAGAAAAACCAAGTTTTTTTCTTGAAACTGGGACCCCAGATACCCTGTGACACTGGTCAGATATGTTTGAGCCATGTGACAAGGCTAAAAGATTTTTCAGCAGTGTGACATGCTTAGAACATATCTGAGCGATGTCACACCACTGAAACATTTCTAGCCACTCTGGCACACCTCAAACATTTCTGGCCAGTTTGACTTAGCTCAAAAATTTCTTACCAGTCTGACACACTTCAAACATTTCTTACCAGTCTGACACCCTTCAAACATTTCTGACCACTTTCACTTGACTAGGATATTTTTGAACACAATTTATGTACCCAAACATTTCTGGTCATAATATTAAAGGTCAAACATATTCTACCCAATCCAATATTATATTTTCTCCCAAAGGCAAAAAAATAAATGGTCACACAACCTATTAGCCTGGATACATTCTTACATTTTACAAGGCTAATAGCTTGGTCAAGGTGGGTGACTGAAGTGAAACCTTGGAGACCTTTCTTCGAAACAGAAGATACAAGTTAACAACTTGGGTATGTTTTATTTGTTTTCTGTCAATGTTTTTCCTTGCTGAAAAGTTCTTTTACTTTAGAATAGTTTGTGTCGTCGTTTTGGAAGTGCTATGCAGTGGTATGCTACTTTGATTGATAAGAAGAACCTTCTTGTCAACAATTATCTGGATGACATGAGAAGTTCAATCAAAGTTTCAGGTATTTCTTGCTTACGACAATGTTTCTTGGAACTAAAAACTTTTCAAACAGAAGACTATGAGATTGAGCAAGGTATTTCTTTTTCTGGCTCAGTCAAAATATATTTCTGCTGCAACTCAAACATTTTTTCACAGATGAAGAAATGGACCAAGGTTTTTTTCTTTAATCAGAAAGATTTGTGTAATTCTAACTTTTTTTGAAAAGATAAAAATGTTGGAATGGAACAAGGTTTCTGTTTTTGCTCTTGATATAAGAAATCTTTCTGCTGACAATAAAACTTTTTTTTGCAGATGAAAACATTGAAATGGCTGATGGTACTATGCTATATCAGTACTTCGG